>NW_019154125.1:8807404-8915326 GCF_002288905.1 Enhydra lutris kenyoni | reverse complement strand
CTTCAGGTATGTTTTAAATGGATGATGGTTGGTATCAAATTACTATGGTAATTAAACCCAATAAATGCATTTCAATGGTGATGTGAAAATTTCATTTAAAGTCATCAATATTTATAATACTAAAGAAATTACACCTTGCAATTGCTTAATTTATGATGAATTTTAACTGTTAACCTAAAAATATGCAATGGTTATATATTTTCCGAGTTTCTTTCAAAAAATGCATAAACCATTGTGAAAATCACTGACTGAGAATATAGGCACATGATCCCTTTTCTTGGGTTCCAAATTCTTCAAAGAATGTTTGGGCAGTTGCTAGAAGTATTCATGTCAGTTGTTGGAAGACGGGATGCATCATGGCTCTACAAAAGACACTCTGATGTCAGAACCCTGGGTTCACATTGTAGTTTACAGTATCATTTACAAACTGTGTGATGATGGACAAGTTAACTAACCTCTTACCCTGTTTCCCACCAATTCAGTGATTCCAGCAGAGACAAGAGAAGACTACATTAAGTAATATATGTCAAGTCTAGGTTGTGTCCAGGATACAAGTGTTGCTCATATAAAGAAGGTATTAAAAAGATCTATTGAGGCACCTGCGTGGTTCAGTCAGTTAAGCATTTGCCTTCTGTTCAGGTCATGAACTCAAGGCCATGGGATCAAGCACTGCATCAGGCTCTCCTTTCAGTGGCAAGTCTGCTTTTCCCTCTTCTTCTATGCTCTCTCTTGCTTTTGCTCTCTCTTAAATAAATCAATAAAATCTATATATTAAAAAAGATCTATTAAATGGATCTGCTCAGAGTTTCTCTATAAAAAGGTCATTAGTTTTGGGTTTTAAACATCAGTTGGTTTTAATAGTTTCAATTTTCACTTTTCTTAGAATACAAGATATAGTTTCTCATTCTGATTCCCATTTTTTTTTTTTTTTTTTGTGCAGAGTCATGTCCAAACCAAAAATATTTAGAAGGGATAAGACATGGAAATTATGTTTGTTTTTAGCATAGAGAGACTCAACAAAAATACAAGGTAAGGAAAATGAGAAAGCTGTTAGAAGATGCTTCTTTACAGCCTGAAATAAGGACATTGAAAAAAAAAATGACCTCACCCTGGCATTACTAATAACAAATATGCAATTTATGGAAATGGATACCCATCAAACTATGAAAGTATGGTAGGAGGCAAAACAACATAGACAACTGAGACCCTTCAGAACAAAGAGCAAGCCCTCTGCTTTAGGCAGCAAAGGGCAGTCCTCACTCTCAGAAGAGAAGAATATCGTGGTCAGCGAAGTGAAGGTGGAAGGTATTTGTGCCCACAGGAAGGAATACCTTCCCTAAGGCCTTCTCACCCAGGGACTATGAATCAAACCAGTCACTCATTCATGACAGGGCAGGCCCGGAACATGAAGCCTACAATTCTCAAATTGAAGCAGAAGGGTATGTAACTAATGTGGCTACCAGTTGGGTTTGGTTGAGGTCAGAAGAGGTAGGAAGAGCAATGGATGTAGAAAAGATAAAACTGTCAGTCCTCAAAGGCAGGGAGAGAGTCTAATTTGTTTCTGTGTTTCTGAAACTAACATGGGTGTACTTTATTTAGGAAATGCCTGCTCATGAAATATTTGTTCAACTGGACTGACCCTCCAGCTGGCTAGAGGAGTAGAGGGATGGGGGGAGGGGCGGGGGAGCCACATCCATCCTACTGTGAGAACCACAGGAAAGATTCCTTGAGCATAACACCAAGGCCCAGAACTCCTGCCTCTTCCAATACTCCTTCCTTGGTATCTATGTAAGAGGAAAATCCGATTTTAAACAATCAAGAATCAAGATCATACTAGTCCGGATGCCTTCACAAGGACGCCATTGAGGGCAGCTCAGTCAGTTAAGTGTCTGCCTTTGGTCCAGGTCATGATCCCAGCATCCTGGAATCTAGTCCTGCATTGGGCTCCCTGCTCAGCGAGGAGCCTGCTTCTCCCTCTGCCTGCTCTGCCGGCTGCTCCCACTGTTTGTGTTCTCTCTCTCTCTCTCTCTCTCTGACAAATAAATAAATAAATAAAATATTTTTCAAATAAAAGGATGCCATTGAGATTCCCTAATCATAAACCAAGTGTGAATGTCATTTACCTATTCACTTGGTTCACTCCAGAACTGAGTTCAAGCTGGAAGACATGAGGCAAAGATTCCCGGTATCCCACAACCCTGGAGTGAGTCATAGCTCTGACATTTAATCACTGTGTGATCTTAGACAAACGGCTTAAATTCTGACTTCAGTTTTGACACCTGTAAATTAGAGATAATGATAACTATGTTAAAGGATTTTTATAAGGATTTAAGATACAGCATAGCATATAGCCACTTAACGAAGAGGAGTCTAGTATTAAATGTTTTCATTGTGTCTGAGGTCATGCTGTGATGTGAAGGCTGCCTTAGAAAAAGGCTTTGGCCAGACAACTCCAAGATCATCAATGCTCCGAGCAAATATAAATCATACTGATTTCCATATATCGAGTGGTCTATGAGATCACCAAAAGTTTAAGCTATGTGCTCAGTTCATTAAAAATAATTCAGAAGATGGGTTCATTCATGTACAACCTGATAAAACTTGCTGACAAAAAAAATCAATATGATACATTTTAATGACATCATTTTATGATCTATTACCAAGTATCCATTTATGGGAGAAGACCATAGACGTGGGTTGGGATGCGTATCTCAGTGTAACAAACTTAAATTGTTTAAATCTAAAGGCAGAGGATGATGGTTGAAGGTTGGAGAAAGAACATTACTTTTTGATTTTAAAAAAATCAGAAAATATAGGTAAATGGTGAAGGATCTCAAAAGCACAAGGCCTGTTCCTGGGTGAGAGTGAGAATGCTTAGGGGAATTACCATTTTGTCAGGCAAGACACAAGTAAACAGTTGTCCTAACCATCTGGAAATTTGGTCTTTAAAGTGTCCTAAAATTGCTCCTGATGTCATTTTATTATAAGTGCTATTTCAAATATTTGAATTTTCAAGTGAAAGGGAATGGCTTTTTATTAAGTTTGGCTTTCAACCTTGGTCAAATGAAAATAAACAGACAAAAACTAATAGAAATTTGCTTCAGATTTCAAGAAATGTCACTTTTAACTGTGCAGTTCAAAAAAGTTCAGGTTTTTTTTTTTTTTTCTAATTTTGCAAATAAAGCAACACAATCTATGGCTGTTGAAACTGGTTACTAACCTGACCATTTTCATCTCAGGAGGCTCTTCAGAAGTTGAAACACACCATTGTTTCATCAATAAGGAAACAAACAAAGGAGCAACAGATAAATAAAGCCATTGCTTTAGTCAAAGTTGCCACAGATGGAAAACAGTTATTCAGGTTTTTTGTTTTGTTTTGTTTTTGTTTTTGTTTTTCCACAGAACAGCTTAATATCTGAGGTCAAGATACTGTACAGTGGAAGCGCAGAGAATAAAATAAGTTTCTGACCAGCCTAGAGGGCTTAAAGATTGAACCACCTAAAGAATGGGAGTTCTGGAAAAATCTCAGAGCCTCATTTCACCTGCAACCAAATGGAAGCAGCTTCCTTTGATAATTCATCCCATGATCCCCACATTTTTAATGTGATATACTTTTATCATATTAAAAATGAACTTAGCTAAGTAATAAGTGGATGGATAAAAATCAAGCAATCTTTAAAAATTTGTTAATACATTTAAATAATACACATAAAAGATAGGATAAGTTTAATTCACAGTGGCTTGGTAAGATGATCACTGAAGTTTACCTGATAGTATTATCTAGAAATATTGAGGAGAAGCCACCACACCTTCCATTAATCCAGCAGGTCAATGCATAGAAATAATTTTCTTCAGGAGGTAAGAGAGTCACGGTCACTGGAGTCCTTCATTCCTAATTCAGAAGCAAAATTCCTTCAAAGAGGTTATGTAAATAAAGGCAGTGACAATTCTAGTTACATCTTACTGGTCCTTTGATACAGCAAAAAAATTTAACAGTGCCACCGAAAGATTTCCAGAAATATGGTGGACTTGATTATTGAACAGTCCTTCTGCTCCTTCCTGCTCCTTTAGCACTTAGAAATGCTGCTGGATAAAAAGAAGCCCTTAAAATCCTAGCTCATCACTTAGTAAAGAAAGGGGAAATCTTCACAAGTCAGAAGGAAAAGGAAAGTGAAAACCAGAACCATAAAGGAAACCGACTTCTCAAGATTTTCCAGTATTGGTGACTGGAAGGGGGTTTAGGTTTACTGGTCACACAAGGACTAAGTGCCAGACATTGGCCCCAAAGATGCTGGTGTTTGAATGAAGTCTCTACCTGCTCCTAGGAAGAATGACGTGTTCTGTGAAAGGGCAGAATAGGACATAGGTCCAGTCTGAGGTGCAGGGAGCAGAAAGGAATGATTTACAGACTTTACTCAGGGTTAAAGTAAAGATAGAGAAACCTTGGAAGAGAATTTTACCTATGGGCTTGTCTTCATTTTGACTGGGATTTCACATCATCTTTATGGCCGCAGGATGCCCAAATTGAGAACACAAATTCTTTTAGACTGGTCATATTCCAGGGACACCTATTGGAAACAAATGCAAAATGTTTTTCAGGAAACACAGTTTCAACTTGAACTGTATAAGATCTCCATACAGAAAAACTAATTAGATTGACTTTCAGTTATATCTGAATGATTTTGACTTCATGGACGCTCATGGTTGTCAACTTTTGTTAAGTTCCAACACTCCTGTGGGAGTCAAGAGGCTTCCTTCTAGCAAATTCTACTAAGGCAGTAAATATCAAGGAAGGTAAAGGGGCTCCACGTTTTTGGACAGATGGTGTAATGAAGAGGGTTTCCGAGTTTGAAACATGGAAATGCATACATATACACTTTGAATTCTGCTGTGTCCATTCCTAATGAATAGTTGATTACATCTTTAACGTGCAAGAGGATTCCTTGGAAATTAAGTCACCGGAATCCCAGGCTCACTGATACCATCTTTCTATGTTCTATCTTCCTTTCTCTCCTCTCTCACATCTATTCTCCTCTCCTCCCGTTTACTCTTCTAGCCATCCTTCCTTCTTTCTCCAATGTACATAAGCAGCTTCGAAACAGTGCATTTGTTTCTTATTACCCTTATAACAAAAACTTATGGTAACAGCTATCGTGACGGAAAGGTTCTGCTATTTCTCCACAGTTCAAACTTTTGATGCTTTTGGAAGTGGTGTTTATTTCAAAAGAGGATGATGTAAAAATCTAGGGTCACTGGTTAAATCCACGGAAACTCGAGTTAGCCTGATACTGGTTCACTGTGTTAAGAGCCATCATTTATTTATTTTTTTTTCTTCCTTTCTCCCTTTCTTCTCTTTTCTGTCCTAACTCCATTAGAAACAAGTCTAGGGCCACCTGGAAGACTCAGTCGTTAAGTGTCTGCCTTCAGCTCATGATCAGGTCATAATCCCAGGGTCATGGGATTGAACCCCACATTGGGCTCCCTGCTTAGCGGGAAGCCTGCTTCTCCCTCCCCCACTCCCCCTGCTTGTGTGCCCTCTCTTGCTGTGTCTCTCTTTGTCAAATAAATAAATAAAATCTTAAAAATATATATATTTAAAAAAAGAAAAATAATTCTAAGGTAGCTGATAAATAAACTGATGAGGAAATTGCAAGTGTAACAATAGAGATAATAAAACCAAAAAGAAGCCAACTGTGAGGCTGGTCCATAGACTCTCCACATTGAAATCTGGTTGTCCTCCAGGTAGATCACCATGCCCCCTTCCTGGTTTTACAGGGAATCAGACTAAAGACCGTAGAGGGAGGCCACTTCAAAATAGAATACCAGGTATGGGTTGGAAGCACCTCTACACTCTGGAAAACATCCTCCAATGACACTCTTTTCTACGCCCTGTTAAAGAATTTAGCTCTTCCTCATTCCTCACCTCCAAAGGAAATCAAACCCCACAGTTAACTAGTGAACACTTAACATTTTTTCAAAGGTTTTATGGGAAGACTAAGAAAAGTTAAATTGTAACCAGCAACACACCGTAAGAAAAGTTTTCCGGAGAACACCTGTTTACCCCTACAAAAATGCTCTTATGTGCCAGGTACCGTCTTTCCAAATCATTTTCAGGGTGGGCTTAAGCTCTGGGAAGAGTGGGATCTCTAAAAAACGGTAGTGACCACCAAGTGGTAGAACAGCATGAATCTTAATCTTTATTTATTTATTTTTTTTGGAGAGGGAGTGTGTGCACAAGCTGGGGAGCAACAGAGGGAGAGGGAGAAGCAGACTCCCACTGAGCAGGGAGCCGGACATGGGACTCCATCACAGGACCCCGGGATCATGACCTGAGCCAAAGGCAGATGCTTAACTGACTGAGCCACCCAGGAGCCCCAGGAATCTTAATCTCAGTTGCATTCTGGTGTCTCAAATTTGGCAGCGTATGTATCCGTCCATGGCAATGTCCTGTAAGGTTCTATTTGCAGTACGTGCCCAGTCGATCAAAATCATCAGGTATTTTTTCCAAACTGCAATGACATGCTGCTGTGAGACTACTGTGGCAGACTCGAAGAAGGATTTGGACCACAAAGGAACTTACAGTCTGGTCAAAGAGATGACAACGTACAAAAACAGTCATTGGAAAATGGCACCATCAACATGACAAGAGAGTGCCAGGGAGTGCAAGTGCTCGCATGGTGAAGTCCCGACTCTTCAAGCAATTGTCCTGCAGATGTGTGTGATCATAAGGGTGGTTCGCTTGTACCATAGAGACAGGAGTGGGCAGATGGAGACCTGCCTGGCGTGACCATGAATTTCCTTCTGGGAGCATTGTAGGGGGGTTACTGGAGGTTTCTACCCTGTAGCTATTGGCTGAGGCTCACAGAGGAATGGGAGAAATAGAGATGCACAGCGGGAAAAGAGATCCTGTTCTTCTTTCACTTCTAAAGCAGAAATTGCAGGTACTTGTCACATGGAGATAGGTTTCCATACGCACTATGTTATTTACTCATATGCTAGTGAATCTAAATTCCACAGAGGCTTCTGTTGTTTTGAACGCTTAGGATTGTGTTTTATCCTTCACAAAAGCTGAAGAAGAGGTGGACCCTCATATAGGATTTGTGGTATCGGGGGCAGCTGCTTCTCTTATGTTGCTAGTGATAGATTTCTAAGAGCAGAACAATTCCCCTCCACTTCGATGGCTATGGCATCGATTCCACACTAGAAGCATGCATTATCCACTTTATAAAAGATTTCTTAGGTCCTCATCATTGAACAGTTACTAAGGACCCACTGGAAACACAGCTTTAGGCCCTCTGTCTGGAAGTCTTTTGTCCTTGGCTCTGATGCATTTAACTCTTTAAGATCTGACTCAAATACCTCCTGCATCCCAAAGCCTGCCCTGACCACTCCTTCTCCACATCGCGGCTTCCTCTCTGGAACTTTCTGTGATCTCTTTACCTCTTTTATGCCACTTAGCATAATCTGCTTTGCAGAGCAAGCATTGGTTTCTGTCTCAACCCTCCACAAGTTTTTGGTTACCTAAGGGCGGGAACAAGATTCAATCATGATGGAATAAACTGAGTGCCCAGCATGATGGACCGAACCCCGTGATTACGGTTGTACTGAATTGAATTAAAACGTTTTAAGTGATCTCTCATGAATCTGTATTTTTCAATCTAATATTCTCTTCTTTCCAGCATTTTGGAGGATTCTGTGTTGCCCTGCTCAAATCCCCCTCTAGGAACAGAAGACTTCTGCTCCAACTGCTGGTAGCCCATCTCAGCTGCCAGCACCTTCAGGAATTAGCTCAGCAGCCCAAGGATTCTTCACCAAGGTAACAGGTGACAAGGGGGCATAAGGGCAGGCACTGTTGCCCCCTTAGTAACAGCTCTGTTGAGCCATCTGTCTTCAGGCTGTCCCTAGGGTTTGTACAAGTGACTACATCACAGATGGAGTCTTCCCTGGGCTTGATCCCACTTCCTTTCTTTCCTGGTGTATTTATCCCCATAAACCTCTTACCCACTAATCTTCTTAGTCAGTCGCCTTTCCCAGAACTAAGAGCGGGGGGAGTGCTCCAAGGCTTTAGCCCTCACCAGACTCGAGGAAAGTGGATGGAAGTGGGGGTGGGGGCTCTCATATTTTCATAGCGATGTTCTACTGGGTGGCTTGCTGTATTTTATTTAATAGCCAAGGTAGGCAGCCTCTTCTCTCTCCCTTCTTTTTTTTTTTTTCCTAGAAATAAATACAACAGATGGTTGGTGGAAGAAACAAAACTCTACTTCTAGCTCTCCTGGGCCTTGTTTAACTTAACTTTTCAAAACAAATAGTCATACTCTGTTTATTCACCAAAGGAGAAATGTCTGAATTCATATTCCTCTTCCTATTTGCAGAAGTTATAAATGTCAGAAAGGTTGAGATAATTTTCCAGGTGCTTTGAAAAGCGTGTTAGAAAGGAAATCCCCACACTATAAATTATGTATGGAAACACACAGATATAAAAATGCTTCTGAGGAAACAAAGTAAGTTAATGAAAGGAAATTCATTTTCAATCTTTTCCCAGATAAAAGGCATGACCCCATTTTGGGAGAAAGCAGTTGAAAATCGACATGTGAGGCCACAGCATCAAAAATAATGTTCTCGACAAATATATATTTCAAGTGGTATTATAAAGCTAGTTCAGAAAATTCAATCTTTCTGAACATTTGATTTGTGGGATGTCAAGCTCATGTTAGGTATTGTGGTATTTTGGGAATCTATTAAAGTTCTTTAGGGGAAAAGAAATGTGGTCCACAGAAATCACATTTTACCTGCCACAGGCTACAGTAAAGATTAATAAATGCAGGGAAATGGCTTAGTGATAAAAATGTTATAAATAGAAAATAAGCCATATTTTCATGGCAAGATTTCTTATCATAGAAATCTTTATGATCATCAACAAGATCAACTCTGAAAATAATTCATGATATGACCTTGAATTTTGTTGTGTTTTTAATATTAAGAACTACATCAAGTGCTTTTACGGGAAAACTGTCATGACCACAGTTTTAAGCGGATTATACTTTTTAAATGTGAATTCCAAGAAACTAGCTCCCTTTAGGAATTTATTAAGTGCCTTACAATTTCATTTTTGTGAATGTATGTGATGTGCCAGACATTTCCAGTGTATGACTGTGTTTAATTTTCCCTCCTATCTTTTTCAGTTATCACTGTCCCATTTTAAAGATATGAAAACCGAGGCTCAGACATTAGGTAACTTGCCTAAGGCAGGATTCCAACAAGGATCTGGAAATCAAAAGATCATTGCTAGCTTAACTACAACATAAAATTAATACCAACATGGATTTGCTTTTTAGGTTTCAGGACTGGTTCAGTTTTTTTTTTTCTTTTTTTTTTTCTAATTAGATTTTATGTATGTATGTATGTATGTACGTGTGTATGTATTGGAGAAAGAGAGAGAGAGCATGAGCTGGGGGAGAAACAGAGGGGGAGGGAGAAAGAATCTGAAGCAGACTCCGTGCTGAGCAGGTTGTCGGAGGTGGGGCTTGATCTCATGACCTGAGCAAAACCAGGAGTCTGGCACTTAAGGGACTGAGTCATGCAAGCACCCAGGATGGGTTCAGTTTCTGACTGAGCACTGTATTTCGTTATAGTACCTGGTTGTCCCTGTTTTTGATTTGTGGTGGGGGAGATTCTGAAACTCTTTGAAGTATATCTATTCTTTTTAAAATTCTTTTTGAACTTACCAAAAAATGATCTTTTTACCCAAAGATCTAGATGATCATTTTCTTTCTCTTTCAAGTGTGATCATTGTGTTTGAGGATGTTATCTCTGCATTCCCAAATCCACCATGCCCTTTTCACAGGTCTTTATTTCCAGATTTTTTTTATTACAGTTTTAAATATTTAATTTAGTTCATTGTTTGATTTTTCTTCTTCAGGTTCTCTATGGTAGAATCTCTTGTTTCTATGTCTCTCTCCTTTTGCCTTCAATATTCATTACCTGTTTCTTTTTCTTTTATTTTCTTTTATTATTCTCACGCCTCTTCTTGATGTCCCATATTATGGGACATATTATTCAGTTGATTCTATTCACCATTGGATATTTGTAATTAGTGTTCTTTTCTAATATGGTATTCTATCTGTTCTCAATTTTTTTCTTGAAATCAGTCAAGCCTTCCTTCCCATCTTTCTTTGGTTGTTGTTGCTATTCATTTTTTTGGGAGGGGGTGCTGAGTTTTTGAGTTTTGATTCAGGGTGCTGTTTCATATCTAATATTGCTTTTGATGATCTTAAAGTCCTGCTGGAGTGCTGGCTCACAGCTTTCCTCTGCTTTGTATTTGATTTTTCGTTCTTTGTAAAGGTTTTAGGTTTCTGCCAAACCATTAATAACAATTCTTTCCCTTTACGGGGAGCGAATATGAGTGGCTTGTGAGGTTTCTTAGTTAAAAAGTGCTTTCTTGGGGCACCTGGGTGTCTCGGTCATTTAAGCCACTGCCTTTGACTCAGGTCATGATCCTAGGGTCCTGGGATCGAGCCCCCATATCCTGAAGGGCTCCTTGCTCAGTGGGAAGCCAGCCCAGCTCCCTTTCCCTCTGACTCTCCCCACTCTCATGTTCTCTCTCTTTCAAATAAATGCATAACATCTTAAAAAAAAAAATAAAAAGTGTCTTCTTATGAACAACAACAACCCAAAAAACCCCCAAACTTAAACCCAGAAAACACACTAGTGGTTGCCAGATGGGAGGTATGGGGGGCACGGTGAGGGGGTGAAGGGGATTAAGGGTACACTTACTGTGATGGGCTCTGGCAAATGTACAGAATTGTTGAATCATTATACTCTACGCTTGAAATTAACATAACATTGTATGCTAATTATACTTCAATTTCAATTATACTTCAATTTAAAAAAAAATAATAACTTAAAAATGCCCTCTTCTATTGTAAGCCAAACATTTCTTTCTTTGCAGTGTGGTCTTTTGGACAAATAGTTTTCGTTGTTGTTGTTCCTTATTCCCAAGATATGCTTTCACTTAAGTATGATTCTTCCTCGGCATTGAGTGCTCCCTTCTTTCCTTGCACAGGTGAGCCTGTGAGGCATTTCACTCTTGTGAGATCCCTTCTCAGGACTCCCCTCTGGTCTGCACGCGGCCAAGGCTCTTCCTTTCTCTGCCCAGGGCCAATTCTCTACCGTCGGGTCTCACTTGTCAGTATTCGCCCTCACGGTGATGATTTCTTTTTGCGTGGGCGATTTCTACCTGGTTTGTTATCACTTCTCCCTTCAGCCCTCTCGCCTGCTCTGTGTGCTCTCCACCCCACTTCCTGCTCTCCCAGGGACTCTGGAGCTGGCTCCCCTGGTTTGGGATATTCATTTCCCCACCTATAGGGAAGCTGGCATTTATAATTGTCCCTGTGTCCTTGTTATCCGGTGGGCAGGGATTTATCTCTCCATGTTCTTTGGAACTGTGTGGAGATTCATAGCTCAAAGCTATAAAGTAAACCTGCTGATTCTAATTTTTTGTCTTCTTCTATAATTCCATCTGTAAAATCTGTCAAATTCTGAAAATATACACCACATATATTCCATTACCGTTGTGCTTTTATCGGGTCCTCTTGTATCTCCAAATTGAATATTGTTGCATTATTTGGTACCATCTATAGGCAAGGAAAATGTTTTCCCTGACCCCCTTGGGGTCCCTGGCTGGGTCTGAAAATTAAACCAACAGATAAACAGGCAAAAGCATACACATTTTATTAAATATTTACATGACCCTGGGAGCCTTCCCAAGAGCAGGAAGACCCAAAGCAGGGAGAAGAGGAAGAAACTTTTATACTTCCTTTTAGATGAAGAAATAATAAATTTGTGAAGAATTGACAAGGCAAAGAGGTAGGCCTAGGGGGAGTAAATGAAGAACAACTGACAGTACTTGCTTATCCAGCCTCTTGGCCCTAAAGTCTCCCTTCACAAGGAAACTTTTGCACGGAAATAAGGAACAACAACAGATTGATCTCCTGTTGGAGATCAGGAGGAAGGTGGGTGGGGGGGGGTCAAAGCGACCTTCCTGCTTTTGTCATTTTCACAAACTCCTTAAGATTTCCAACACACCAAGGTGCCATATTTTGCCATATGTCCTGAACCCCTTCAGTGCATAAGAGATTATGACAACCGTATTTTCTTTGGGGATGATAACTTCTGTCCACTTGTAACTTTTGTCAAATTAACTGTTTCGGCCTCAAATTCCACTTCTTTGATATTACTGTCACAATTTCTTATTCTTATGACCTGAATTTCCTGGTAACTAACCACTCCTGCATTGTCAATTCCTCTTTTTTACTTCACGCTACACATCTCTTGTGAAAAACACAGAGCTGTGTTTTGCTTCTGAACCAAGGAGGAGAGTCTTTACTTTTGCAAGAAAAATCCAGTTTCATACATTTAATATAAAGTGCGCCCTTGCTTTTATTCCTACTATAACATTTTGCCAGTTTATTTTGTTAAGTTTTGTTTGGTCAAATACATTTATTCCTCCCATCAATTATGTCACACTCAATCCGAATTATCTCAAGCCTCAGGCACCTCATCTTTTCATTCTCACTTTTGTCTTTCAGTTCAGTCTCCATACAGTAGTCAAAGGGAAATGTAAACCAAATCAGATCACTGTCTGGTTGCCACTGGAATAAGTCGCAGATTTGCATCATGCAATGAGACTCCGGAATCTTCCATCTTCTTGTCAGGCTCTCCAAACTCCTGCCATTGTTCCTTTCTGCTAATTCACTCTGCAACAACAACATTGGCTTTCTCTTCCTCCTCCTCTTCCCTCCTCTTCTCTTTCTCTTCCTGCTCCTCTTCCCTCCTCTTCTCTTTTCCTCCTCCTGTTGCACTTCTTCCTCTTACTTTTCTTCTCTTCCTTCTTCTTCTTCGAACTTTTAAGACTATTTCTTCAAAGTGCCAAATTCTTTTTGAATGAACATAAGGACTTCTCCTTTACTCATTTTGGAAATGTTTTTCCTAACTCTTTACCCAGCAAGCTCCTTTCAACCCCTCAGATCTCAGATTAGATGGCATCTTCCTTGGCAATGTCCATCACATCCAACCATTGATTTCCTCCAGAACAATAGGAAATTAATAAATAAATAAATACATATTGTGATATTACAGGTGCTAAAACATGAGCTTTATGAGTCCAAGGGCCACGCTTGTCCAGCATTGTATCATACAAAGCACTCAAACATCTGTGGGAAGCAAACATAAATGTACTCTATGTCTACAACTATATCAGATAAATACTCAGGACTCTGCCATTCCTCTCACTCATGTGTTACCATATCACCTTCCTCCCTGCTCTAATCTGCTGGTACTGAAATTTACCCTTTGGTGATTTCCTCCTACTTGTAAAATCCAATAGCTCTGTTTCAGGTCTCTCTCTGGATCTCTCTGCTGCCTTTGAGTGGTGGCCACTCCCTTCTCCTGAGAGCACATCCTGTGATGCCTGGGTGCCTAAGCTGGAATCCCAGCTCCCCTGTTGGCCACTGTGAGGTGTTGGGGAATTTTCTTAGACACTTTTCCTCAGTTTTGTCACCCATAAAGTGTGGTTAGGTATGTTATGAATACATGTGTGTTCATATGTGTGAAGTCTCCCAAGAGTACCTGCCACAGGACCACTTGCCATGTATGTTAGCACTGTTGTGGTTGTTCTCTCTTCTCTCCTCAGTCTTCTGTCTGGGTAATTTCATCCATTCTTATGTTTTTGGCCACCACTTGGCATCTGGATTTCCACAGTATCTAATTTACCTTCATCATGAATTTTCTTCTCACTTACATGGAAATCATGGAAGAGACTCAGAGCCTTCTCTTGCTTCTTCTTCACCTGGACTGTACCTCTAACTTATTATTGTCCTTTGCCAACATCATCTGTTAGAGTCTCCTGAGCTCTACCTTTGCATCTTTCAGCTCATTAACTTTCCACCTCCAGGAATGGTGTCCTCAGATCCATCCTTTAGGATACCTCTCTCACAAAACTTCCAGAGAAATCCATCAGAACCACAGAAGTAAGTTATCCCCGTCTTGATTCTTTAGCCTCCTACCATGAGGGTATCAAGTCAAGTTCCTCATGTTAGCATTTAATGTCCTCCGTGTCTTTCCCTGATGACCTCTCTAGTCTCGGTCTTTTAAAATCACTACATCAATTTTGTTTACAGTCTAGAAATACCCCCTCACTATCGATTCCTCTCATGCTGTCCTCTCCACTTGAAATGACATATCCCTCTCTTCCCTTCTACTTACACTTTGCTGGGTAAATCCTGTTTATCTTTTCACAGTTAGCTGAGTGCTTAGCTCTTCCAGGAAGCTTTCCTTAACCCCGCTCTTCCCAGATTAAGTCAAGACTCACTTCTGAGCTCCCTTAATTTCACATATTAGCATTTCCAATATTGCTTGACTCATGAACAGTTTCATAATTACATAATCTTATGTTCCCTCTTAGATAATTCATGGAGTGTGAGAGAGAAAGGTTTTAGGGTAAAAGGTTTTATTTTGGATCAGTATGATATTACAGATTTTATTATAAAGTTTACATAATAAAATCTTTAATATTTCCACTATATTGAGATAAATGTTGACATTTCTTTTAATAAGTTGTCAGTTTTTAAAATTTATTGCCATTTGATGAATAAAAGGCATGATTAATCATTAACCAATATAAAAATATTGTGATTGGTTTAGAAACAAATTATGTATTATAGTGTGGAGTCTTAAATTCATGCAAACGTTCATGCTTGGAAATTTTTATTTTGTTCTAAAAATAATCTTTGTGATTTTGTTACCAAATGATAAGCCGAAAGGCTTTCACAGGATACTCTGCAAGTAGTTCTCTTCTAAAATGACACTGAAGGTGTGAATAATCCTTTTTCTAAATAGATGAAATATATAGTTTGTATCCTTTTACATTTTTAACTTTCTAAAAATTTATTAAATCATCTTGATTGCTACAGAAAAAAAGTTTGGGAAGATGTAGATTTATAAGTCTGTTAAAGAAAATCTTGAGTTAGATTTGTAAAACCTCCTTCCATCTTTCCCTCTCTTACTAACATGTTACACATGAAAGGGATATTTAGAGGGAAAATCCTCAAACTTTTGGAGGTCTCTGATTTCTTAAATTCAACAATTTCTAATTATTTCAACTCTAGGTCAGAAATAATTGGAACCTTCGTTAATGTGTATGGACTATTTAAAATGACAAAGTATAGAAACTAGTTCGTAATTAGTCCAAACACATATTTATACTGTTCCAACAAAAAAATGGCTCCCAATGGATGTCCATAGCCTTGTCGTTAGAATCTACAATATCATAAAGGAGTTTTGCAGATAAGACCATGTTAAAGCTCAGAATGGAAAGACAGTCCTGGATTATTTAGCTGAGCTCAATGTAGTCACAAGAGTCCTTGTAAGAGGTGTCAAAGGGGGCTCCTGGATGGCTCAGTCATTAAATGTCTGCCTTCAGCTCAGGTCATGATCCTGGGGTCCTGGGATCCATCCCCACATCAGACTCCCTGCTCAACGGGAAGCCTGCTTCTCCCCCTCAAACTCCCCCTGTTTGTGTTCCTTCTCTTGTTGTGTCTCTCTGTATCAAATAAATAAATAGAATCTTTTAAAAAAAAGTGGGGGGGGGTCAAAGGGGCCAAGGTTCGAAAAGGAGTGTGATGAGCGGTGGTTGGAGTGGTGTGAGGAAAAGTCTGTGAGCTTCTGGGTGGCCTCTAGAAGCTTGAACAGGCAAGGAAACAGATTCTACCCTGGAGCCTCCAGAAGGAATGCAGCCCTTCCGGCGCCTTGATGCTAACATTTCTGACCTCTGGAATTATAGGTTAATATATTTGTGTTTTAAGCTTCTAAGTTTGTGATAATTTGTTACTGCAGCAATAGGAAATGTGTACATGTGGATAGTTTACATTTACTTTATAAACTATCAAGGAACATGACAAAGGCATTTTAGCTAAAATGTGAAACATCTTTCTAAATGGGAGGCCCAGCATACAAAAATGGTGGGAGAGAGTCACAGACGAATGAATAGCCCTTTCTCTTAGACAGATTGGTTGCCTATATAAAATTAAAAGGATACATATATCCAACGTGCCATCATTTCTTTAAAGACTGTTTCCGTCCTGGAATTCCATGTGAGACACCTCCCTTCTGTGATTATGTGTCATTGAGCCTTTGTGTTCTCCCATATGGCATGTCATCTGAGAGAAGTCTCCATTTTTTCTTGCCTAAAATAAATTAAAAGAAAAGCTCATGGATTATTTATCTTTCCTCCCTCTTTTTCTCAGTTTCACTGTTCTGGGGAAATGGAGGTGTGTTTACTATGTACTGGTGGGTCAGGTGGGTAGTCAGGAAAAAAATCCTCTAAAAGATGACTCCTGCTAGTGCTTTGTTCTTAGCTTAAAAGTAGTTCTGGAGCAAAACTGCATGTTATAAAGACCTACACAAAATTTTAATTAAGGATGTTGAAATTCAAACTGAACATAATTTGTTCTGTTTAACCAGTTATGTGTTATGGGTTATGTATGATAGGGTAACTGACACTAGACTAGACCTACCATAAGCAACCATAAAACTACACAAAATATATGAGGCAATTTCCTGTTCTCAATACAGCATATGGGGTACAATGGTCCCATTGAGCTTGGGGTTACAGAAATCAGGGTCTACAACAGCTGATTGCCCTTCATTCTGTGAAGGAAGGCACCAAAGAGTAGGGAGATAATTTATTTAGAGGGAGTTCCCAAAATCCAAGTGGGGAACCCCACAAGGACTTGTCCAAGGGCTGTGGTTGACATGTGTACATTAAAGTTTCCCAGGAAGTAGCTCCAGATTTAAGAGCCAAGCACATCTTCCATTGATCTGTCAGTGTGGAGGTCATTGGAGTTCCAGACTGGAGAGACATGTTAAGACTTCATTAACACAAGACATCCATCTATTGAACTAAATTTCTTGGCTCAAGATGGAGCCACTCCCACCCACAATGCAGCATCAGCAAACCAAAACTTAGATGACCGCATGTCCCTATAAATGCTCCACTTGAGCAAAAACACAGTATGTCTAGACAGCCCAATCCCCAAGTGCCAAAGCAACTCTGGGTCTTCTCACTCCAAACAAAGTAGACTATGTGGCCCCAGACAATCAGATACTTGCTATTTTTCTCTTCCTTATTCTTTATTTTTCATCCCATACCAGCCTCTTACCTTTAGCCCCCATTTTGCAGTTCTTAGAAAGAAGACTGTCCACTTAATGAGGTAGTAAATAAAGTTTGATTATATCATCTAAGTTGTTTCCTTTAGTCATTTTTTAACACAGTGGAGACTCCATAAAGGAGGTACTACAGGAGTAAAAACCAAGACATTATTTAGAGTAAGTTGTACTCTGAACTACTCTAAAAACCTTGAAACCAAACACGAATAGGACCCACAGAATACAGTTAGGGAGTTGGGTTCTGCTAAATAAAATGGTTTAGGGATTCCCACAACACCAAACCCACAATATAAGCCTACCGAAGTTGGAATAGATCAGCCAGTAATTGAATTGCCTATCAAAAGAAACATCGACTCTCCTCAGAAGAAAGTTACAGAAACTAGAATCTCTGAAATATGTCACCACCGTGTTCACAAGTTTGTCTCTTTATGCAGTGAAATTCTACACAGCAATGAAAAACAATTACAGATATGTACAACAACATGGAGAATCTCAAAGTCATTATGTAGAATGAAAGAAGCCAGACACAAAAGATTACACACAGAATGATTCCTTTACGTAAAATTTTAGAATGCTAATCTGTAGTGATAGAAGCCAGATCACCGGATACCTAAAATAGGGGTGGGACTCATGACTTTAAAAGGGCATGAGAAAGGCCTTTGAGGTGATAAAAACATTCTCTATCTTGATTGTGAGCATGTCATGTCTATTTGTCAGAATTTGCTGAACCATATATTTAAAATGGATGCATTACATAAATTATGCTTCAGTATTTATTAAAAATATAGCCAAGAATGAATAAAAATAGCTCCAGATTATATAATAATCAAAACCTATTCTGAGCTGAATGGCTAAAAAATAAAAAAAAACCATAATGACCCATGAGCACATTTTATACCTTCTATGAACCCCTACATCAGCTTACTAGATCCTCTCAGATACTATCAAACTGCATTATTTCTTAAAGGAAAAAATTTATGTATTAATAGCTTTCTTAAAAACAAAATGTCATGATAGCCCAAACCCCCATGACCTGTAGGAGATTATGAACGACCACTAGGGCATCCTTCTCTGAGCATATTCCTCTTATTGCATGGATGATGCTGTATTTTGATGACCTTAAAATATGCTGCTTTTCCTTAGTAGACTACAAACATACTAATAGTAGCTCCTGTATCTCATTAGTCTTGTGACTATAGAACCTAACATGGTGCCAGATGCAAAAATAAGTTCTCGAAAATATATTTGCTGGGGCACTTGGGTGGATCAGTCAGTTAATCATCTGCCTTTTACTCAGGTCATGATCCCAGGGTCCTGGGATTGAGCCCTGCATGGGGCTCCCTGCCCAGGGGAGTCTACTTCTTCCTCTCGTTCTTCCTCCTTGTGCAACCCCCACTCATGTTCTCTCTATCTCACTCAAATAAATAAAATCTGTTTCTCCCTCTCCCTCTGCCCCTCCCCTGCTCTTATGCATGCTCTCTCTCTCAAATAAATAAATAAAATAAATAAGAATAATTATTTTCATATATATGTGTATATATATGTACGTGTGTGTGTGTGTGTGTGTGTGTGTGTGTGTGTATGTGTGTGTATAGTGAAAGAGCAAAATCTTTTAACTAATTCTGATCAAATTCATATCTTACATGTGAGGGGTTTTGTTTCTCCTAAAATTTTGGACATTGCTATATTAAATTATGGACTAATTTTCTTTTTTTAAACAAGAACATGGGCAGAAAACTACAAAATAGTTTTCCAAAGAATACTTTAGGAAAGAAAATAAAATAGAGTAGTGTGAAAATGAAGTCCTCTTTGTAAGAAATGCCTGGCAGTTTTTGATCATGAACCATCAGCGTTTGGTTGTGGTCACTGATGAAAAGGTAGTTTCAAAAGGCAATTGCTTTGATTATTTTATATCATTGCCAATTTTATCTTATTTTTTTTCTTCATAAACAAAAGGTTACAAAGCTTGAGATAGAAATAAAAACAAGGGTTATGTGGAAAGCTAGGGATAAATCTTTAGAAATTTTCAAAAATTGTTATTTTTATTAACTGACAAAGACTTTTCTCCTTGACCACACTCTGGTCAGGCTCCTATGAACTCTGTTCTCCACTAGGTCCTGAATTTTGAGTTTCTATGTTCATCTCTATATTGTCCATTTTCAGCAAGAGTCTCATGAAGTCAGTTTACCTAGAATCCCCCTTCCTTCCTACTTGATCACTCTTGATATCTTCATCATCATGATGTGGTGATTATCTTCATTATCCATTCTCCCCCATTCTTCATCATCCATTCTCCCCCATTCTCTCGTTCCCATTCACCCCTACCTGCCTGCCTTCAGCAGGAATCCTGTTGGGTTGGGTTAGCCAGAATCACCCTTCATCTCTGATGTGTTCTCTTTGTAATTTTCCATCCACTAGCTCCCTACACTGCTCATGGTTATAAATTCCCACTTTTCCTTGTTGTTTTTGGAGTTGAAGCCATCTTCCTCCCATACCGCAAGACCCCACTGCAGTGGTCCCTATACCTGCCACAGTGGCACTCCTTACCATTCTTTAACAAAAGTCATGAATAATTTTTTCTTAACATTACAATGGAATTTTTTCTATTTTCTATGTCATTTGTTGATTCCAAATATACTAATACTAATTAGTAACATCCTCCCTTTTATATTGCTTATATTTTTGTTGGAAAGAGATTGTCTTTGTTCCTTACCCCATTACAAACATAATACATGTTAAATAAAATTATCTTTGTCATATATGTATAAATATCATGTCACAGAAGCCACTGTAAGAAGGAGGCCTAAGGGATGCCCAGTGGTGCAATCGGTTGAGCATCTGACTCTCAGGTCAGGATCTCAGGGTCCTGACATTGAATCTCGAATTGGGCTCAGTTACTCAGCAGGGAGTCTGCTTGGAATTCTCTTTCCCTCTCTCTGAAAAAGGAGGATTAAAAGTATATCCTTTCCCTCCCCAAAGTTTCCATAGATTGAATTTCAAGACTAATTTGGCTTGAGAAATAAAGTGAAATATTTAGGAATAACTATTTTCATATATCTAATTTTTATGTGTATAATATAATTTATTTTCCTAACATAAAACTTTCAAATCTACAATTTAAAATAAGTACATAGATTATAAATGACATGTTTAGAGTCTATTTCCAAGAGAATGTGAAAAACTCTCTTCCATTTGCAGATGTGATCAACATGAAAATGGGACTTGTTTTCCTTTTGAATACCAGTGGGGCGGTTTAAGTTTCCCTGAGCCAGCAGAAAGGGAGTGTTCTTGTTGTTCTTCATTTCTTCCATTTCTATCCCAACTGCATTCCCCAAAACTTAACCCAGATCCAGGAGCAAATGCCATTTGGTCAGTCATAGTGATGGCCATTTTGATTTCCAAAGAGGTGGGGGATATGTTTCACTTTGAAGGTAACATAGCTTTACGTCACTGGCAAAGCATAAAGAAGCCAGACAGTCCCTTGGAAGGATAAATATGGCTATTCATCAGCCAGCCCTTACCTAAATTATTTCTATAAGTATGACATTAGAACTACTCATCATTTTCCCAAAGATTTATTTTTTCCTGTCTAGGCTCCATAATCATGATTTTTGTCTTTTGAAATCCTTCTTATTCTTCAATGCCCAGCTCAATGCAAACTAACTGGAAAGTAATCTATAGCAAATTTTAAAAGTTCATATAGTTTTGATCAAAGAAGTGCTTGCATTGCACATAGAGGTACAAAATTTTTAAAAAAGAAAATATGGAGACTATTATGTCAAAGTTGGCTTTCAGTTTTCTGAAGTCTGCAGGCTATCCACCTCCATGTTCGTTACTAAGGAAAAGGTGCTTGCTAATTGCAGCTGGAGACTTCTGTTATCTAGCGACACAAAAATGATAAAAGCAAAAGAGCAAAATCGTTCCCAGACACACTCCGCATGAATTAATCTTACGTTCTCCTGTGATTTAACAGGGTCTTAGCTTTCAACTAGCTTAAAGCACTTAAAAAATTAATTTGCACAAACATTGATTGAGGACCTGTTGGGTGAAAAATAGCATGCTAGGGATGGGCTATACACATGAACAGGATATGAGTCAGAAGGAGCACAAAGAACGGATACCCCAAAGGGGGTGCTGTGAGTGAAAGTAGGGGAAATGGAGGAAGAAACGTAATAATCTTGGTTTGTGGAGTGGGAAAACATTCTAGACAAAAAGAAAGTGTGGTCAGGGAGAGCTGAGAGCAGAGAGCTCTTTTGAGCAGCTTATAACCTGGTGCGATTATAATGTTTGTGTGCCTGGAAATTGCCAAGAAAGCTTATTAAAAATGTAGATTCCCAGGACTGCTTGTGTGGAGAGTCCGATCCATAATCTGGATTGGGGTCTGAGGACTGGTGTCGCAGGTGAGCCATCAGTCTCACCAGGACTGATGTCAGTGGTTCAGATGCAATTCTGAAAAGTCCTGGTCCGAGGGTAGATGATAGAGGACACAAAATGAAGTTCAGACCAGAAATTTGCTTGGGAATAGATCGTGAAGAGCTTCGAATGTCTCACAAAGGAAAATTCACTTAAGAGCCAATGAATATTTTAAGGAAAACTGAGGATCAGAGTTTAGGAATCTCGCATTGGGAACAGTGGAGATGATGAACTGCAAAGAGCATGAGGACTTTAGAAGAGAAAATGCAGACCCTTCTCTGACATTTGAAACAGGTGATATCAGTAGGGAGGGAGCAGAGGTAAGACAGGGTATGCCAGCAAGACTTGGGGCACCTACGGATTCAAAAGTAGGTGGGCAGGAGAAGCCAAGGTGATGTGCGATTTCTAGTCTAAGGGATACTTACAAGCAAATTAAAGAACAGGGAAGGAGGAAATTGACAAGTTCAGCTGAAATCCTGCTATCTTTGAAGTAAAACATTCCTTCAGTGCTGTCTACTAGGCTCATGTGTGTCTGGAATGCAAAAGAGAGGTCGTGGCTGCATCCATCCATCCATCCATTCAATCTTTCCTTTAATAAATATTGACCAGGTATGTACTGGGGATTTAGGCTCTGTTCCAGGTGTGGAGTAGATATTTGTGAGCAGGAAAAAGAAAAACCTTTGTCTCCATCATTCCTACATTTTAGAGGAGGCAGAAAACAAATAAACAAATACACAGTATCATGCCAGTTGCTGAAAAATCTACGGAGAAAAACTAAAAGCAGGGACGGAAATAGAACATTTTGGAAGGCACTATTTATTTTTGATGGCAAAGTTGGGATAGACGTCTCAGTGACATTTGAAATGAGACCTGAAGGAAGTTAAGAAATGAGCAAGCAAAACGAATAGCTGAAAAAAAAAATTATTCTAGATGCCATGGTTTATCTATGTAATTTTATATCTTCCAAGGGTGAAGTTGATCTATGCATGTCCATGCCCTCATCAATTTAACAGTTATGACTGAGTCCTACTCTGTGCCAGACAGATATTCTTGGCATTTTGCTAAACCACCCCCATCAAAATAAACCCTAATGTTATGGAGTTCACATATTAGTAGAAGAAGTAGACAAACAAATAAAAAAGATAAATGAGTCATCTGGAGAAAAAGTAAAGCTGGGAGTTGAGAAGTGGGTTATGAAGTATCAAAGGGGATGTAGGCATAGATGTTAGATTGTGTCACTGGGCATGGAAGGCCTTCCAGGAAGGTGACTCCTCAGTAAATGTCCAAAGGAAATGAAGAAGCTATCTGGAAAAAGAAAAAAAGAAGGAAAAAAAAAAAAGGTTTCCAGGTAGAAAGAAGAGCCAGTATAAAGATATGGAGGTAGAATAATGCCCAGCACGCTCAAGTCAGTATGCCAGGGAAGAATGTAGTAGGGAGAAATCAGTAGTAGATGAGGCATGTGAGATAACGCAGGGCTTCAAAGAAAGCCTTTGCTTTGAAATAGATTAGAGGGGTGTCTGGGTGGCACAGTTGGTTAAGCGTCAGACCATTGATTCAACTCAGGTCATGATCTAAGGGTCATGAGATCAAGTCCTGCATTGAGCTCCAGGTTCCGTGGGGAGTTTGCTTGAGATTCTCTCTCCCTCTGCTGTTCCTCCCACTCATGCTCTCTCTCTCTCTCAAATAAATAGGGTAATAAATAAATGTTTTTTTAAAAAGAGAAATGGTGTAGAAGCTATTAATAAGTTTTTTAAATAAGGGAGTCACAAGGTCACATTTACACTTTTTTTTTTAATTTAAAAAGTTTACTTTTAGTTCCAGTATAGTTAACATACAGTGTTATATTAGTTTCAGGTTTGCAATATAGTGATTCAGTGATTCTATACACTATTCAGTGTTCATTCTTGTAAGTGTACCCTTAATCCCCTTCACTTATTTCCCCCATCCCCTCACCCACGTCCCCCTGGCAAACACCAGCTTGTTTTCTATACTTAAAGAATCTGTTTTTGATTTGTCTACCTTTCAGTATAAAAAGACACAGAAAGAACAGGTAGAGCTACTATGCTTTATATTATTATTTGATTTATTTAAAAAGTTCTAAATCCCATACATATTTTCCTCAATTCTTCAAGTTCACTATACAAATATTATTTATTTATAAACTTAGTAAAATAAGTACAGTTACCCTTTCTCTGATTAATGTTTGGTTCATCCACATTGTACAGAAAATTTACTTTAACACTCTTTTAATGTAACTAGGATTCATTAAATATCTTAAATTCATGTGTTAATTTAATAGATTAAATTATTTCCTTTTTAAGCATTTCAAATGCTTGACAATGCAAGCCTATGGCCTAATCAAAAGTAAATAAATAAATAAACAAAAAACCATGGGGCCTGGGTGGCTCTGTTGGTTAAGCATATGCCTTCTCCTCAGGTCATGATACTGGGTTCACAGGATCAAGGCCTGCATCAGGCTCCCTGCTCCCTCTCCTTCTGCTGCTCCCCACTGCCCTTGCTCTCTCTCTCTGTCAAATAAATAAAATCTTAAAAAAAAAACAACTTTCCAAGTATTTAAATTATTCCTCTAGACAAAAGAAGTAATCACATGCATACAGTGACAATCAAGTCTCTTTTTCAAAATGTTTATAAATGTAGTCGAATTTGTGATGCTTATTAACTTAAAGCTACAACTTTAAAATTAAACCAAATTCCCAGGATGCCTGGGTGGCTCAATAAGTTAAGCATCTGCCTTAGACTCAGATCATGACTCAGGGTTGTGGGATTGAGCCCCGAATTGGGCTTCCTGCTCAGTGGAGAATCTGCTTGTCCCTCTCCTTCTGCCACCACCCCTGGTCATGCTCGCTTTCTCTCTCTTTTGATCTGCTTTCTCCCTCTCAAATAAATAAAATCTTCTTTAAAAAAATAAAAAAGTTAAATTAAATCAAATTCCCTAGAGTCCTAAATAATGAGTGTTAGGTCCGTTATCAAAGGAACGAGACTGAGACAGTGAAAGTTATTTAAAGCTTTATTTTATGCCAAGTATTAGAAGTCAGACTGACGGGCCAGGGCCGCCTCCAAAGAGAGCGACCACCCCTAGCTTACGGGCTTAAGAATTGACTGACTGACAGGTCAGGGCCCTCTCCGAAGAGAGCAACCACCCCCAGTTTACAGGCTCAAGAATCGACTGACCGGTCAAGGCTGCCTCTAAAGAGAGCGACCCCCTGCATCTTACAGGCTACCTTTTATAGAGCAAAAGCCTGGCCACACATAGGTGGCCAATGAGATTATAACATTGCATAGTCACGTTAGGCCACACGCAGGTGGCCAACTGAATTACAATTTACCCTATAGTAGCTGTTTGAACTAACCTATTACTTTGGTCAGAATTGGTGCTCAAGTTTGGCGCCCAAAAGGTGGGGTTTACATTCTTTGGTGGTTAGGTAGATAGTATGTGTGCTTTTTACTGATTGGATGTCTCTACCTGGCCTGACTCATCCTTGTATTCTGGGCTCTGTTATTAGGAACTGGCTGACCATATTTTACTGGTTTCCCAGACTTGCTTCTAAGTAAGTTTCTTGGCGGGGGGAGGGGTTGGCAGGGTCAGTTTAAGTTTTACTGCACAAACAACAAAATGACTTTTAACTGAGATGGAGTCGCTCTGGCTAAATAGGTCTTTACAATAAGAAAAATTATAAACATACTCACTGTATTAAACCTGATGCAAAAGTGTTCATACTCAGCATAATCCTTGCTTTCATCATTTCAATGTTCACTCAAGTCTTTCCAGACTTGAATTGTTGACCCAATTAAGGGGTTCAGATTCCTAGTAAGAGTTCAGTTGAGTCTTCCATCCAACTTAGAGTTGCCTAATGGGCCCAGACTGGAGACCAGCAAGCCTACTTTATCTTCTCAGGGGAGCTGAGGTAACATCTAGAGCCATGAGATTTGGGTTATTATGTGTCAGAGACCCAAAACCAGCTGGAAGACCCATGAGCTACATGCCTACAGCATGTTTCTGTCAGGTCAGCAGCTGGGGGTGCTACTCCAAGGCCATGCTCTTCACATGCGTTGGCTCAGCCCCCACATCCCCCTTAGTCCAAGCTGTACTTTTACCTATCTCTTCATCTTTATCTGCTTTCTTTATTTCTTCTTCTTCTTCTTCTTTTTTTTTTTAATTTGACACAGAGAGAGAGACCCCAAGTAGGCAGAGCAGCAGGCAGAGATACAGGGGGAAGCCAACTCCCCTATCTGCTTTATTTCAATAGATGTTGACAATCCCTACATGAGTTCTTTCAGCCCCTGAAAATGTGTTCAGCAAAACTATTTACTGCCTGATTTAATTCTGCATTCCTGTCATATTTTTCTCTATCTGTAATTCTAAGAACACGTGATTGTCATTTCATGCACGCTCAAGTGCTTCTTTCATGGTTGCCTGGCTTGACAGCTGTACCTCTAAGTGGTGGTAAGCCATTTAAAACAAATATTGGTACATTTTCTGCCCAACATTCCTGAGGAACAGACGGGACAGATATGATTTAACTTCTATTGATAAGAAATTGAGATGCAAGAAGAAACAACTTATTTAGCATTAGATCACTTTGGAGTAGTTTAATCAAAAGAATCCTGCTCAGTTATCCTGGCATTTCATACTCAACGCCTCACAATGAGATCATTTGCGTCTTTTAAAGGAAGATTAGTGAATATTTGTGTATGAATAGTAAAAAACTTAAACAACAGTATGAATTGACTACAGAATACCCAGTGCTATAAATGAGAAAGAAGATTAAGAGAACTGGAAACCTACTAGGCATGTCACTCAAAGCAGAAAGAAGGTACTTGACTCAAAGTTTTGATCAGAATTAACTACCTCTTGTGCCTGTAAACTCTGGAAATAGACAAGCCTGCTATTTAGAGAGTAAAACAAATGGCCAACTTTCAATCCATTTTCCATCTTTTAAATTCTTCAGGAAAAACACTCAACATTATTCTACTCTGTCACATCAGTAGCATCGGAGTAGAAGGAAATTTATATTTATAAGATGATTTCATGCTTAATGTATCTCCAAGTACAATACAAAGTAATAAATTAAGTAGAAATTGTACCTAATTTAGACACAAGTCATCTTGTTTCTGCTAGAAAGAGCAATGAGTAAGAACATTTTCTTCTCTAAAGGATCTTGCGTTTTATAGAGCTCTTCTTATTGGTTTTTAATCTGTTAAATTTATACCAGTGTAAGAAGTTGGCACTCTTAATACTTAGAAACTGTTTGTTCACTCAAAGAGCTTTATGTGGACCTGGCAGCTTTTTTCAATTTACATGACACATTGAGTAAATGCAACATTTATTATGTATCCAATAAAGTTATTTCTGTCTCTCTCTCTATATATATATATTTCTCTACATTTGTATGTGTAGGACTTATCTTTAATATTTGTTTCAGTGGAAAGAGCCAATTATTGTTGCAGGACTTATTTAACTCAGTATTACCTAAGAATGGCAATACTGGATAAGTTTTTAAGATTCCAACTTGCAAGCACGTGTGTGTGTGTGTGTGTGTGTGTGTGTACTGAACCCTTGAAACAACAAAAGGTAGTAGGGAAAATAGGTACATGCTTGAGAGTTTCATGAATAAAGTCAGGGCAGTTGAGTCATGGAAGGATGTTCATAAATTGGTAAAGTTTTATTATCGTTAAGAATGCAAAATAGTTCTTGAGATGTTCTATGAGGACTTTGAGGCCTAGGAAGAGATGAACAAATATACCCATGGACCCAGCCAACCTCCTTAAGCAATAGACTGAGACTGGCCCCCTGGACTTCTGATGCCTGTGCTCCTTCCAAAGACATTGATGCTCATCAATACTCTTTAACCATTTGACTCACCTGTGTACCCAAATACATTCTTGGCTTCAGGACACATATTTGATAGTAAAAGTCTCCCTCAATCATCTGCAAATGGAGGCAGAGATGAGAAAAGAATCTGGGATAAAGCATGATAGTGAAGCTTAGAAATCCTTCACTGACAAGTAATTAAACAGTTTCTCTAGGCATAATTGCAGAATCACTCACATGATACTCTATGGCCAAACAGATCAGCTACAGGCACAAAGAATCTGCAGAGGGACTGCTTATCAGCACTGACTCAGAAAAATAACCTATTCTAGTCACTATTTCATTTTTACAGACCATGGATTATTGAACCATCTGTAGTGGCTTTTGATGCAGATATAATTCCTTTCAATTCTTTATCATTCACAGGACTTGCTGTTTTCAGAACACTTACAGGATTTTCCCAATGCAGGCATGGCCCTAAAAGATTCTGAGTTTCATTCCTTGTAGAGGTTTAAGCTACAATTGGCCTCAGCAGCTTGTTCTGGATGGTAAAGCTCCAATTTATGAAACACCCTTGAGTGAACAAGAATTGAAAAACTTTTAAATGAACACGTCTGGCCAAGGGAATTTCATTGGTACTGTCAGAAAGAGTTAGCTACCCCCTCCAATCTGATGCCCAGGGAGCTCTTTTCATTTATTGTCTATCATCTAGCCAGTGCCATTTTCATTTGGTTGTTAGCGAGTGAGTGTGAATTAGCAATAGATCCTCCACCTGTCTGATAACTTTGAAGTGTCAAGTCTCATTTTTTTTCACTTGGTCAGGTGGTAGAGACTATTTCAACTGTGTTACCCATTTGACACTTTTGTCATTTCCTTTCTCTGGGCTCTTCTGTAACATTACTGAGAAGAAAGCAATGCATAGGAATATGGCTTTATATGCACAGTAAATTTTGATAGCACTTTGTTCTTTGTTCTTGGGGATCATCTCTGGATATAGATCTGTAATTATTAATAGGAGTTGAAAACTACAGTGTTATGCTTTATTAATACCTGACAGAGACATAATTTTTCCTAACTGAAAGATACCATTTGACCAGTGGGTCAGAGAATGGCAATTACTGTGAAAGTACAGGTTACAACAATGATAGAAAATCATTAACAATGACATTTTGGCTTAAACCTGTGTACTTTCTGAAATGTTTCCCTCAATTGACTAATTTCCCTCAGGCAGAAAGAGAGAAAGAGACCAGCTCCGTTTAATAGCTTTTAAATTTTCCTATCTGTGTCTGAGGCTGAGACTATTTTCTTTGAGCACATTGGGAAATTGTTCCCAGACCTCTAAGGGTAAGGTTGAGTGAGTGTAATTCCCAGAAAATTAAGCAAGATTTTGTGTCTTGATTTATTTTTTAATGTCCTCAGCTAATATCTTTGAAAGCAGCTGGTCATGCACAGAGCAAAATACATGATAGCATTTATTTATTTATTTATTTATTTATTTTTTTGCTTTCAACTGACTGAGGCTGACACCACTGGCCAGAACATGAGATGTCTATCTTAAACTGAATTTTAAAAGCAGAGAAGAGTAACTCATGGGACATTATCTGGGACCCTAAAAGTGATATTAAAATAAAAAGTAGTATGATTTCATCTCCAGGTAACAGAAAACCTTGGCTCACTATGCTTTTAAATAGAATAGTTCAACACAACTTCTGGAGATCGTTCACCTCCAATGCTGGCTTTTATAGAGTACCAACAATCTCAGTCTTCCCATTCTGATGTCATCATCAGGTTAAATCATTTTACAGATAGTATGTTTGCATGGCAATATTCTGAAGCAAAACAGGAACTTGTTCTCTCAAAAATTTCATTGACAACAGAAACGTTTCCTATAAGTCCCTTGGCAGATTTATGCTCACTTCTTAGGGGTCATAAATGGCTCACACAGAAACCAATCACTGCAAGGGCAAAGGTCCACTATGGTTGGCTTCAACGATCATGATTCACAATCTGAGGCCCTCCTCCCTGGATAGACGGGGCCAGAATAGGATGGATACCTGAACAAACACAGAGATCTATTAGGTAGGGAGGAAAAAAGGAAGAAGAGGAAGGAACCTTGATGTGTACATGATAAATCCTGTCTGGTATACCAATACCCCTATACAGTTAAAAGAAAACCTCTCTTATTTAGAAGGGCTAACACATTTATGGTTTCTATTTGTTAAGTCTTTAAATGATGCCTCAAATTTTCAAAATGCTGTTATGTAATTATGTAATTGACCTTTATTTCATAAACCAGGACCTTAAGTATGTAAAATGTGTTTTATAACTGAAACGAATTTCTACCCTAATCTGCATTTTAACTGAGGTAGAAAAGCTAATTATAGTATATGCATATCAGACTCCATGAACTTATAGTTTTATTTGCCTCTTCTCCCCCCTCCAGCTTTATGGGGGCAGAGATAAGAAGGATATGTACCAGTAAAGTAAATGGGAGGAGTAGAGAGCAGGATTTGTTTATCTGTCATTATGTGTCCATACCAAATAGTATCCACTGACATGTCTGTCATCAGTTCTGGGTTGTTCTTATCCTTTGATGTTGGCAAATACGGAAACATTTGTTTATTCATGCCATTATCTATCACTGAACTCCCTCTTCCCAACGGTGAGATATTTTCAGGTCCACTGAATGTATCAGCTACATCAACTCTCTTCCAAAGGGCATTTGACATCATCATCCTATCTCTCATGCCCTCCTGCTGTCTCAGGTCCCCTGCGTAAACAAACACACAATAATCCATCCACCCTACTCCCAGCTTTTTATGGTGAGGCAAGGAAATCTTGGCTGCTCACCTTCCACATCTCCAGAAGAGAGTGGACCACACAAATCTACTATCTAATGCCCAAACTTGTTTTGAGGTTCTAATACCCCTCCTCACTCCTCATTTGCTTCTTGGTACCAGGAGACCCTGACTTTTGAGAAATCCACATAGCTAGTGTTATGGCTTAAACACCCTTATGGATCTGAATATTGATGATCAAAACAGGTTTTTTTAGATCCATAAGCCTCTTTTCTCAAACTATTTTCTCTTTGTGGGTTGCAAAAGTCTAATTTGAAAGTCAACAGCTTAGGGAAATGAGTATGGAACCACCCGCTGTTACTTGACTGTGAAGAAGGCTGGGATATCAGGAAACACTGAAGGAGGAACCAAAGGCATAAAGAGTGAATTATCATCCTGCTACAGTAGGGAAATGGCCTCCAGTAATCAGTAGCTAGTTAAGGAAAAAGCCACGGGATGGAATGCAAATTTTCCCCTTTTGCATCCTTTGTTCCTGTCAGTTTGACATCATACCGTTAGCGATTTAGAATATTTTCAAAATCCAAGAAACATTAATAATACTTGCCTGTTGGTCCGGGTCTCAAAGTGTCCAGTTGAGAATTGTGTTTGGGCCAGTCACCCCAGTGGGCAAAGCCCGCCAGCCACTCTGCCCATCCTCAACTTCCTGGACCAAATACATAAGTCTGCCTTGTCCGGCACTACCCAGACCCCAGACACTTTTCACTCTGTGGCTCATTCCCTCAGGACGGAGTGTGTCTCCTCAACAAGAGTTTAATCTGAGGAATTACTCTGTCAATCTGTTACCTATCCCATCTAAGTTAAACGTGTACTTTTATCTAGGCACCTTGGGAACAAGAGTTTAATTCGGTGGACGACATGATTCTGCTAGTTAGAATTTCATGAACCAGCTAGACCAGGAGAGGGGAGAAAGGTAATTTGAGGGATTATAAGATCATTTGTTTGTCAAAGGTACCCTGGAGGATGATACTCAAATTCCATCAAATCTGTCCCAGTGGATCATTGCCTCCTGGCAGGAAAGTCTGCTTCATACTTGGAAAAAGAGGAGACCCAGAATTTTTCCCTCCAAATAGAGGGCACAGTTCAATCTTAAATTCCAAGAGAACATCTACACAATCTATTAGTATTTACAGCTTTGACATTTGGCAAGGAATTTTGACTATGCCCAGCTGAGAAACAATAAAACTCCCTTGTGTGACAAATTGCTTTGGTATTGAGGGTCACTGCCTGAGTAGGAGCAAAGTCAGTCAAGGAGAAAACTAACCAGTTCAGAGTGTAGTCCTAATGGTTACACTTTAGTAGAAAGTTAACTCGTTATTTAAAAATTAATCTGTCTTAGTATAAGACTGGAGGTGGACACTCTGAGTTGTAAACCATTAACATAACTTGACATCATCAGTCTCTTCATTTAGTATGCTGTTAATGACAAGGCCGCTAAAAAAACTTTTCCACCAAATAAATAAAAAATCAGATGTGTACTTTCAACAAATTAATTGTTTCAGGATATATTTATCAAAAACTTACTATGGCAGAGTAGCGGGTGGATACAAAAACATATGACATTCTCTTACCTCTAGGTGCTTCTCATTTAAGGGAGGATATGGGTAATCAAATAGATGGAGAAAATTTAGGTTAAGTATCCAGCAATGGGCAAAGGGGTGAAGGTTTATGTAATTTAGGAAAAAAGAAAAGCTCTTTTTGTTTAGAGTGATAAAGAAGGACTTCATTTAAAAGAGACACTTGAAGGATGGTGGGATTTGAAGAATGCATCTTGAAGGAAGGCAGGATTTTGAAAGAAAAATTGAAGAAGAGAATGTGGTCCCTGATCTTATGACCTATGAGACCCAGGAACTACTGTTTCAAAAGCCATTTGTGGTTTCTTTTAACACCTTTGCGTTTTTTCAGAGTTCTAGGCATCGGATGACTAAACCAGTATGGCTTGATTATCTCCTAGGAAGCTCAAAGGTAAATTGCAAAGACAAATAAAGATTTTTACATTGTGCCTAAAAAGATCTCAGGAATGGAATAACCCACTCCAATCTGCACCAACATTTATGAATTCTAGGATATAAACAACACGTGGAAGTTTATAAGTTGCGTCTCACTGCCAGGCTGACCTACCATGGATGTAGAGCCCAGGTCGTAAGTACTTGTGGGAGCCACAAATGACAGCCCGAATGATCCTGTCAGGACCAAGGCAGGAATGCTTATGTTGACTTTCCAGTGTCTGGCACAACACATGCTATCCAAAAGGGGACCCCAAAATATGAATTAAAGAAGAAAACAGAAATCAAATCAGTATTAATGAATGCAATCACTCTTCATATCTGCTTCAGCTAAATCTGAAATTACTAGACCAGTAAGGTCAGCCAGAATATATATTAATCAACACTTGGGGGTGAAATGAGAATAGCGGATGGAAGATTGTGCCTAGGATCAGCCAAACCATGAGAGACTGTGGACTCTGAGAAGCAAACTGAGGGTTTTGGAGTGGAGGGGGGTGGGGGGTTGGGTGAGCCTGGTGGTGGGTACTAAGGAGGGCACGTATTGCATGGAGCACTGGGTGTGGTGCATAAATAAAGAATTTTGGAACACTGAAAAAAATTAAATTTAATTTAAAAAAGAATGATTTTAATGCATTTAAGTCATTCTATGCCTCTCTTCATGCCTTTCAGTTTGGGTGATGCATCTATAATAGTTACACGCTTTCTGTCCACCCTACAGGCTTAATGAATCATCACATAATCATCTAATTGGACTCTATTCTGATTTTCTCTCTAAATATCAGAGAACACAACTCTCTCAATGACACAGCATTGCCCTGTTTTATCATCTGCCAAAATAATTATTCAAATTAGTTATTATTTTACTCACTGCTCATTTCTGGGGTGTCATTAGTAATAATAAATATCATTTTACCTAACCAGTCTTCAATTAGGCTCAAGTCAATTCCTATTTATACTACCCTAGAAATTTATCTAGGACAGTCACCAAAAGCCACTTTATTTCCTCTTTACACAAACAAAAAAGTCACAGACTACATCATGCTGTCTTGCAGATGAAACCATGAGATATTCGTACGTCTTCTACTGAGGTAAGCAAAACCAATATTATTCACACCATCCCTATTTTATAGATAAGAACAAGGAAGAACATTACCTACCCGAGGCCACACAGATGGGATGTGCTTGTCCCTATTCTATTCTGCTAAACTGAGCTCTCTCTGACTTCCACGAGGCCTCAGATTCTGAAATTACTATTCTCCACCCTGTGCTCCAACCCTCCACTCACTGCTCAGTGTCACACTTGTTCTAATTTTGGTCTGGGCAAGAATAAAACATAGAATCTTTTCATTGAAAGCACCGTACTAATTTTCTCAAATTGTTTTCCATGATGACATTTACTTCTGGCAGCTTCCACTGTGTCATTTAGGCCATTTAACTGTCCCTATCTTTGGTGGCACATGGGATTCCTGAGACCTTTTAGGGGGGAAAAATGGAGTAGTCAAATTTCCTCACTGCAAATCCATAATTTAACCCAAAGATTTAATTTCCTTCTCATGATCCATTGCCCTTGAGGTGAGATTCTTTTGCAAAGGGAGGCCAGTATCTATTTCTGCACACTCTGCTTTATATCAGAGCTTTATTGCCCTTCTGATAGACAAACTATGGGCAGCAAGTCACTGTGTCCCAAGGTAAAGTTTTCAGGTAAATAGAACAAGTGCTTAAGTCTTCAGATGTGACTATCAGAAAGTGAGTTTCATCTAATTTCATAAACTTAAAATATATTTTATCCACTGGACTTTAACTTATTAATAAAAGGAAAAAATCAACACACTCAAAGAATGTAACAAAAACCAATTTTGGCAATTCTGAGTAAAGAAATAATCATCAGTAATTGGTTTTCTGGAATAAAACTTTTATTTATTGTGAGAAAAAAAAATCTACTTACATTCCACAGAAGGCTTAGAACTTCGTTCTCTATGCAATTAGGAAAAAGCATCTTGAATACAAAGGTGTTCTTTCTCAATATAGTTATAAAAATAGACATTATAAAGCATTAAGAAATAAACATAAAAATCAATTTAGTTATACAAATGAGAGCAATCTCAAAACAGGAATATATGTGTGTGTATGTGTGTGTGTATATTGAATATTTTATATATATATTATATTCAAAACACACACACACATGTTTTATGTATGCATATGAAGATCAAACCCACTCTGGTTTCCAAGATCTGTGCTGGCTGTTAGATGTGTCAACCCCCATCCAGATCTGTCCACCATCCCTTCCCAGGGTCCTTGGAAACTATCCTCTAGAAAATGTTTTGGCTGGGCTTCCTTACCTGCTGGCTTCAAATTTGGCCAAGGGGAGGCACCAGCAGGAGATTGCAGCTCCGGGAGAGAAAGAAATCAGAGTATTTATTCCTTGAGCTAGCTCCCTCCCTATTGGACCAAGATTAGCATTGGCTCTGTTCCACAACTAAAGGCCATAGGTCATATTGAGTAGTTCTCATAAGGATGTCTCCTCTTCTTGAACTTTTAGGCCCTACTGGTGATAACAGCTCCCTGCATTTTGCTTGTTTATTAACTCTAGGGAGTATTACCATCCCCACCTGATTATCTTTATCTTTCCCTTCACCTTTGTTAATTCTGTGCTCATTAAACTCTTCTCTTTTGGGGCGCCTGGGTGGCTCAGTGGGTTAAAGCCTCTGCTTTCAGCTCAGGTCATGATTCCAGGGTCCTGGAATCGAGCCCCACATCGGGCTCTTTGCTCAGCAGGGAGCCTGCTTCCTCCTCTCTCTCTGCCTGCCTCTCTGCCTACTTGTAATCTCTGTCTGTCAAATAAATAAAATCTTAAAAAAAAAAAAAGATTAAACTCTTCTCTTTTACCAGCTTGAATGTGCCTTCTGTTTCCTGTCTTCCATTCTCCCCATAACTGGGGCGCCATCATTCCTACCAGCATGTTCTACTCTATCTCACTCCCAGGACCAAGCTTAACCTACAATAATAGGCACTAAGCAATCCCAATGCCCGCACCTTCTCAGCCACTCACTCACATCTCCCTTGTAGGTTGTTGGGTTCCTAAAACACACTGATGGATTTGCCTGCCATATTCATCTGATGGAAATTCCAGGAAAAGGGCCATGCTGTTACATCTCTGACAGAAGGAACTGGACTTCTGCTTTGAAACTCTGCCTGTGCTCCTATTCTGTTCCCCACTTCTAGTAAGTCAATCCCTCCTTGATCCCTGCATTGAATCTCTCACTTCATAACCTATCAAGTCCTTCAGGCACTCTCAGACTAGACCAGGTCTGCCTCATTCTTGCCATTGTGTCTGTCTCTTCTAGCCCCCTCACCCTCTAATGGGATCTGGTGATTGAAGTCCCAGATCTGCTCATGGGTTTTTCTTTGCCAACTGTGTAGGTCTCTAGTCACTGGCTGCTATGAGGCCACCCTGCTAATGGCTATGCTCCATTTTCCATTGGGGAAACCCTTCCTTTATTCCCATATCTACCTCCAGAAATTGGATGAAAACTCCGCAACACTGAGTCTTTGTACGAGATTACCACCTCTGGCTGTTGGCAACTCTCTGGACACCATGTTCTGCTAGCCTGGTTTTGGCCCCTGAAATTCATCCAGTGTCCCTAGTGCCCACCTTAATATAGCTGCCCATTCCAGCTGAGCTTACCCTCTTACCAGTTACATTTCTTCAAGGCATTTTCCTTGACTGTTTCATTTGCGGAATGCAATTTAGACCCTGCCCCTTCTCACAGCGAGGCATGCTTGAGGAACAATCAAAAGTTCTAGTCCACTAACTGATAGGTTTTCTCCACCCTCTCCCACCCTCCCTTGCAGTGAAATATGGAAGCTGATCTGTAAAAGTAGAGAAACTATTTTAGGCGCTTTGGAAGACAAGGTCCAGAATGAATGAATTTCTTTTGAATAAAATGTTAACATGTAAATGAGCACTTTTCCCTCACTTCCTCTTCCATTGCCTCACAAAATCTTTCTTAAAATGTTCATTTCTCAATAGTTGGTTGAGAAAATGGGTCTGTCTGTGACATGCTTCATGTTACCTGCATCGAGGTGGTGGGGGGTGAAAGTGAATGCTTTCTGAATCCCTGCAACATGGGCTTTTTTTTTTTTTTTTCCCAAATCAAGGAAGAGAGGAAACACCTATTTATCCAACTTGTCTTTAATTCTCAGTCTAATTCCATGGGGAAGATAATTACTAATTAACTTGCTTATTTCTAAAACTCTAATCTGTATCAAAAACAAGAAAGCAATCAACTAAAAAGTAAAAGCACTGATAAATCAACTAATTGTTTTGTCAGCTGCTTTTGTTTATTTGCTTAATGAAACAATTGTTTGCAGGTCAAGAAGACACCACCAAATTGTTCCATTTACCTTTGGTTTGCCCAAGGGAGTAAAGGGTTGTTGCAAATTCTCTCCGAAGCCAGCATCCCCTCCTGGTTAGGCTCTGTCACTGGATGTACTCTCACATATTACATGATTTTTTAGCCAGTTTGCTAGTAGGAGATTTAAGGGGTGATGTAATTTGGGAAGAAAACATTTGGCATTTCATGTTTTCATCCATTTTCTGGAGTATATCCAAGTGTTAAAGAAATGGGAAATGAGATTTTATCCAAAATTTGGAAAATATGGGAAAGCACATCTTCTAAAACTGAACTTTTGATTCTTTTCATGAGCATCAGAGATGTAGAAAAATAAAACATCTAACTTTTAACTTCTCCACTGATATTAGCATAAAATTAAAAGCTCTCACCAGGGCCCTATGCTGTCTGCTCCTGGTTTCTCTCTGACCTCACCTCTGTCCATGACCTACTTTGATCTCAGGACCTCAGCTACAATATAGTCCTTAATGTACCACAGACAGACTGAGCACACTCCTGCCTCAGGGCCTTTGCACTTGTTCTTCTCTTTAGAGAGATATGTTTGCAGATAACTATCTTCTTCACTTCTAACTAGGTCTTACCTCAAATGGTAACTCATTGGAAGGACTTCTTTCCATTTTATCAGGACTTTCCCCTCCAGAACCTTCACCCCTTACCCTGGTTTGTCTTTATAAAAGTGACCATTCCCTGAGCTAGTATTAAGTAACTATTTATTTGTTTATAGCTAGTTTCTCCACTAAAGGGCAAGAACTTTGTTTTTAAACAGGTGAATTTGATTATAAATGTAACATCTCTGCAAAAACTCAGCGGTATATTAATGTGTATTTTAAAGTCTTTCAGAGCTTTTTGTAGATAGCATTTTAAGGAATCAAGCATTTTTATTCCCAGCTCCAATAAAAAAATAATTGCTGTGTGCATGTAGGTGCTTAATAAATATGTGTGAATTGAAAAAAAAATGAAAGAATGACTGACTCTAATCTCCACTTGTCAACACATCTTCCACTTTTTAAAATCAATTTGTTTCCCAGGCTCTGCAAGGAAGGTCTTGTTCTCAAGAGGATTTATATTTACCACCACCACTTTGATCTTTTCAGAAAGGAAAATGGCCTCTCTTTAGTTTTGAAAACAGAATAGAATTCTGATACACACTGGATGGCAGGTAAGTTTCTATATCTACCCATGTGAGCCAGTTTGCCACGCAATAAAGCTGAAATTTACAGACTGGCAAGTCCAAAAATGTAAGAAGAAAACCCTTCTTCAAACAGATTCACCTTTTCTTCTGAGTAACATAAAATGCATGAAAACCTATCAATCCACATTTTTTATTTTATTTTTTTAAAGATGTTATTTATTTATTTCACAGAGAGAGAGAGAGAGAGAGAGGATGAGCTGGGGGAGGGACAGAGGGAGAAGGAGGAACAGAATCCCCGCTGAGCAGGGGGCCCGATGGGGGATTTGATCCCAGGAGCCTAGGACCATGACCTGAGCCAAAGGCCGATGCTTAACTGACTGAGCCACCCAGGTGCCCCTCAATCCACATTTTTCAAAACTTTTTCATAAATATGCTTTTTGAAAGACTTTATTGAGACATTATTCACATATCATAATATTTATCCTTTTAAAATGTAAAACTCAGTCATTTTTAGTATAATAAAAGTTATACAATGACAACGATCTAATCTTTGAACATTTTCCTCACCCTGAAAGGAAACCCTATACCCATTAGCAGCCACTTCCCATTCGCCTCTGACAACCATTCACCTACTTTCTTCTTCTATGGATTGCCTATTGCAAACATTGTATAGAAATAGCAGCTTCTTTCACTAAGCACAGAGTTTTCAAGGTTCCTCTATTTTTCATTGATAAATAATATTCTATTGTGTGGATATACCACTACCAATTCATCAGCTGATGGACATTGGGGTCGATTCCACCTTTTGGCTATTATGAATAACGCTGCTATGAACACTGATGTATACATTTTCGCCTGGACATACATTTTCCATTCTCTTGGGTACATGCCTGGAAGTGAAATTTGAGTCATAAGGGTAACTATATTTGACATTTTAAGAAACTGCTGGACTGTTTTCCACAACAGCTACACCATATTACGTACTTAACAGCAATATATGAGGTTTCCAATCTCTCCACATTTTTGTGAGCACCTATTTTTTTCTGACTGTTGGACTGTAACACTTCTAGTAGGTATGAAGTAATATCTTGTGGTTTTGATTTGCATTTTCTAATGATTAATGATGTTGCACATCTTTTGATATACTTGGAGGTCATTTGTATATATTCTTTAGAGGATATATTCAATTTATGGAATTTATTATTTATTCAGATCTTTTGCCCATTTTCCATTTGGATCATTTGTCTTTTCATTATTGATTTGAAAGTGTTCTTTATATATTCTGAATACAAGTCCCTTATAAAATAGGTGATTTGCAAATATTTTCATGCATTCTGCAGGTTGTCTTTTCATTCTTAGTGGAACTCTTCAAAGCGCAAAAGTATGGCATTTAGATAAAATTTAATGTATTTGTTTTTAATTTTGTCACTTGTGTTTTTGAAGTCATATCTAATAAACCATTGCTAGTTCAAGACCACAAAGATTTTATTCATTATTTTTCTAAGAGTTTTATAGTTTTAGCATTTATATTTAAGTTACAGATCCATTTTGAGATAATTTTTGTATATAATGATAAATTTTGTATATGATGTGAGGTAGAGATCCAAATTCATATTTTTTTCATGGATATGCAGTTGTCATGTATTTGTTAAAGAGACTATCCTTTTCCTATTGAATGGTCTTGACTTCCTTGCTGGAAATCAACTGCCCATAGATGTATAGGTTTACTTTTGGACTCTCTGATCTATCCTATTGATCTGAATGTTTATCCTTATGCCAATACCACAGTGTTTTGATGACTGTTACTTGTAGGAAAAAACAGCTAGCAATTATCTTGAGGTAGAGCTTTTGAGGGAGTCTGACCTATCCTTACCCTTTCCAGGGGCTGCTAGGCTACTGATTTTCATGGCCACCATGATTATAAGGCCATTGGCTTCAAGACCACTCCCGAGTTGGGAGAAGAAGATGGGAACATGGCAAGTTAAGATACCACAAACTTCTTGCTCTCACCCTGATTCAGCCATTTTTCATTAATAAGGGCTCCTTGGATTTTTTTGCAAGCATTTCATCAATTTCCAAAGTTTTGAGTAAGTGTTTGTTGTTGTTGTTGTTGTTGTTGTTGTTGATTTGTTGATTTGTTTGTTTTTGTCAGTGTAATTGCTTTTATGAAGGAGCACATTTTCAAAGACCCTCACTCCAGTATTTTGGAAGTGCTTCTACTCCATCCCCTCTTTTTCTTCTTTTCTTACACTCCATTCATCTTTTAATACACAGTTATCTGCGTAACCGGCTAGGCCTGCAACTCAAACCTCTGCAGTGTGACTTGGTGCTCACCTTGGGCTACATCCATTGCTTGATTTTTCCCAAACAAATTGTAATGAGAGGCCTTGAGGCCAAGAGTCCCTGCTATCCAGGGGAAGTAACCAAGTGTTGCTCTGCTGAGGACATGGTCTTATATACACACCTAATACACATTTAAAAACCACAAAAGTGGCCCTTCCTTTGAGATGAGCAAAGAGAAGGAAAGAGGGATAGTGGAAGAATTTTGAATCTCAGGCAACACCCCTAGAGATTAGGTAGTTAAACAAAGAAGTGAAACTACTGCTTCTTCAAGTTGTTTGGGTCCTTGACCTTACAGACTAGAGGAGGAGGAATATGAGAAGTGGAAGTCTCTAGTAGTTAAATAACCAGACTGCTGACCCCATGGCAGTGAGAGAGGAGGAACTAGAAAAGGCATATGGGTGGGGGTGGGGGGACTTCCTGCAGGAATGCTATTTAATTGTTGATAGTTGCCCAGAACTAGCTGCTTCTACCTAAGGGACATGGTTGAGTTGGAATAACCTATAAAATGCTCCCACTAGTGAGTCATCTATTATATTACTTCTTTTTATATTCAATTTTATCAACATTCTTTTCAATCATTCACTTGCTGGTGTAAATTGAGAAAAAAAAGTATCTCTGGAAATGTGAATACAAAAGACTCGTCCTTAAACTACTTTATTGCAATTTGAATAACAGATGGACAGAGCAGAGAATATTTCTCCAGTGTCAGAGTTGCATTTACTAAAGCAGTTGGCAAATGGATTATAATCATTTTCATCCGTTATTACATACCACATAGGGACTCCTGCTAATGTTGGTGGTCCTTGTTGACTTTGACCTTGTGCAATTAATTTTCAAATGAGCTAAAGGTGACTCACATGTGACACAATGTGTGCCTTTATTCATAAGAACTACTGATTAATGAGATCAATTGATATCTGAATTTTATTTCTGTTTCCAAGATTGAATCAGCAAGAGATGACCAAAGACTTTTTAGTGTCCAATATTTAATTTTACAGTACCCTGGAAATGAGTATATTCTGAGGCTCTCGGTAAACATATCAATTGTAACTGTAAAACAGAATAAGGTTAATTACGTTGAAGTCAATGTGGAAGTGCAGGAAGAAGGGGAATATGTTTACATTTTGAGAGTTATTTGGATTAATCTAGACACAATAGCTAAAACATTTGTGATTGAAAAATCCTTTGGGATTAAATTACTTTGGAAGATTCATCCTCTAAACACACTCTATTAAAGATTGAAGTTCATGCCAAAACTCATTTACCCTGAAGTAAATCTGTGGAAGACATTTCACAGGAACTAGGAATATTAAAGTGTTCCTTGCAGTGGGAAATAGAAATTTTTTTCAAAGGGGAAAGATTTTGAACATTCTTTAAAACATTATCTTTGGGGAAGGGAAATGCAATTTTTTATACAAAAACAAGTTATACTGCCAAAGTGTGGAAAGAAGCCTCTCATTTATAGAAACTTGACAGTCCCAGAGGGTTCCCTGGGAGAGAAGAAGGGCTAACTACGAAATGGTAACTAAATGCAGAACATGAAGGTAACAGATCTTTGTAGATAGACCCAAGGCTAGACATGCATACTTGGAGGGGTAATAGGGGGGTAACTAACAAGTCAAGATGTTTAAAGGAGTTGTGTTAGTCAGTGTTCTCTGGAGAAACAGAACCAAGTGGAGGGGGAATTTTATTATGAGGAGTAGGCCGATGTGACTGTGGAGGCTGAGAAGTCCCACGATCTGCCATCAGCAAGATGGAGATCAACCAGTGGTGTAGCTGTGGTCAGAGTGCAAAGGCCTAAGGACCAGAAGAACAGATGATGTAAGTCCCAGTCTGAGGGCAGGGGATCAATGCCCAGCTCACAGTCAGCCTAAGCGAGAGAGAATTCTCCCTTAGAAGGACTAAGTAAGACTGCCGTAAAGGGTACTTGACATATTCTAAAGCTACTCTTACCATGTGAAATCACTAAATATATGAGTTAGTCGAGTCTCCAGCAAAGGGTTTATCGAAATTCAAAGAACAAAGACACAGATAGCTTAAATTTATTTTATTGATAGCCTCTATTTTCTTCATGGTAATAAAAAGTCTCCTAATAGGAAATCCATACAGCTTACCTGTGGAGATCAACAAGGGATTGATGGCCTATTTAGGGAAGTTTAGGAATTCTAAGAAGTCTTATTTTCTGCAATTGCATTTACTTGGAAATAGTAGAAGGAGCTGGCTGGGGCCATTGAGACTAAAGGTAAATAATTAAAAAGAAATAACTGTTGATTAAAATATGAGTCAATTGTAAAGGGGAAAGCAAACTTTTTAAAATTATACTTTGAGTAACCTACAGAATAAGCAATAATCAGTATGTTAGCAATTATTTTTGCTGAAATTAAAGATATTATGATCACACAAAAAAGATTCCTATCTTATTAATTAGGTTAATGTTTTCTTTGCAATTATAATTTTATAAATATATTTTTATTTGCTTTTGAGAATAGGTAATAAAATAGGTTAAAAATTGACTTACTAGGCTAGGGTGCCTGGGTGGCTTAGTAGGTTAAAGCCTCTGCCTTTGGCTCAGGTCATGATCTCAGGGTCCTGGGATCAAGGCCCACATCAGGCTCTCTGCTCAGTGGGGAGCCTGCTTCCTACTCTCTCTCTGCCTGCCTCTCTGCCTACTTGTGATCTCTCTGTCAAATAAATAAATAAAATCTTTAAAAAAAAATTGACTTACTAGGCTAAAAATTCCAAGTGTCCATGAAGATACAGGGTGATGAGTGAGTGTCCCTCTTCTCTCATCCTTCCTCCTCCAGTGAGGGCCTCAGTTATCAATACAGTACTATTTCATGCACTTATAAACACCTCGGTAAAAAAGTTACAGGATCATGAATCATATGTTAACTGTTGGAATCAAGGGAGCTTAGAGGAAGCAAGAAAGCAAGAGGTGGTGATTTGAATTGGGATGCTTGAACTTGAGATTTGTTGTTATTACTTGATTAAATACCCACTATAAGAAATGTACTATACTAAGTCCTTTATTTGCATTATTTAATTCTCCTACTATTCCTAAAAATTATCCTTATTTTGGTGCCAACCAGAGCCTCAGAAAAGTTATATAAATTGCTCCTGTTCACGCAGCTAGATATATGTGTAAGCGGAGCTTTAAGCAAAATTAGAATTACTCCAAAACACTACATGTTTACAAAATATTTCTTAAAAAGGGTGGGGGGAGCTCTCCACAGGCTAAGTATTTTTCAGATAGCTGGAATGTGATAATTTTAAAACATATCTATAAATTCAAGGATACTCCTTCCCATTAAGGGCTGGAGTATCTGTGCCCTCCCCTTGAACCTGAATGGGCCATTGTGACTCTATAAATATAATTTGGGGGAAGTGACGCTGCATTACTTTTTTTTTTAAAGATTTTATTTATTAATTTGCAAGACAGCATGCTCATGAGGGGTTAGAGGAGGGGTAGAGGGAGAAGCAGACTCCTTACTGAGCAGGAAGCCAGACGGGACGTGGGACTCTATCCCAGGACCCTGGGATCATGACTTGAGTCAAAGGCAGACGCTTAACCACCTGAGCCGCTCAGGTGCCCCAACATTGCAGGACTTTCAAGCCTGGACTAGAAAAAGCCATGCAGCTTCTGGTAATTTCTCTTAGAAGAATCCCAGCTACGCTTGTCTTTCAGCCATGTACCAGCCATGTGCGCAAGGAAGTTTTTAGCTTTTGCCCCAGACCTTGAGAATTAATAATAATGATAATCATCATCATCATAATAACTGTCCTTGTTTACTCCACAGTTTGAAGGTGGTTTGTTTTGCAGCAGTCCATAAGTGTAACAGTGAACAACTATGGCAAATTTAACACATAGCGATACAATGCCATCTTGACTCAAATGGCACTTAACTATACTTCTCCGCCTTATATTTTGTTTTGTCCACAGATGTCTTTGCTGGAGACACAATAACAATAATTGAGGATGATTTTTTTTTTAATGCATCTGTTCAGATTTCTGTTATCCAGTACAGAAACCTTTTGCTCTCTGACTCTCTGTTCCACAGGTTATGTCAGAGGTTAATCCCCTCAGCGATGATTGATTTTGTTCCGTGGCTTCTCAGTTTGAATTGCTTGGTTGCTACGCTCTGCTACGACTGTTGCCAGAGGCTGAGACTAGCAATGCCCAGGAAGATCACTGCGGCATCATTGGTCATTTATTTCTTGTACAAGATCTTCAATAGGTGAAGGCCTATGACTGCATAGAATTGGGGGTACCTCTGTGGAAAGCATGGTCTGTTTTCATATACTTAGCTTTCTTTATATTTGCCTTGTCTGGTGTTTTGTTTTGTTTTGTTTTTAATAATTTGTGCAGCCCAGATCTAGGAAAAACAATGTACAAAAATATTTTGAAAGTTAATGGCTGAATTCTGACAGTCATCTCTTCGACTTTTTTCTCAGACATGCTCCCTGCTGATCTCAGTCTTCGCTTATCTAGTCCTTTATCCCAAGACTGTGAGCCCTTACCTTTAAAAATCACATCTTACTTTCTTCATATCTTCACACTGAATCACCTAGCCTTTCGTGGTCTTCATACATCACTATGGAGGTAATGGAATAGTTTGAAGCTCAATTTTGAATAATGGTAGGAGTTAAGTATGCAGTGAAACAGACGAAGGATAGATTGTACCATCCCTATACTTGTCCTTTATATCCCTGGTAAGCTTCCAGAGCATCTGGTCTTACAAAGTAGGCTGCCGTTAGCCATGGATGCCCATGATGGCAACTGGTGTCATACTGGTTAAGACAATTGCCCAAGAAACCAAAACCAGCTTCAGTTTGTCTGGACTCACAAAAAAAAGATATGGGGGTTCCCAGGAGCCCAAACATCTGAAAGTGATTTCAGGAAGGGTCTGGCACCAGGCTCTGGGATCCTCTCTCTGTTCCTTGAACACATTCTTCCCCTCCTCTGTCTGGGGGGCCAGCTTTTTCCTTTCCCTAGACATGTCATAAAAAACTTGACAACCCCCAGCTCTGGAGTTTCTTTCGTATCTTATTAGGAGTATCTGTTGAGGCTGTATGAGTCTGGTTCATTTCTGCAATGACAGCTATGCCCACAGTTTTTGTCAAAAGCCCATTGACTACTGATGGGCACTGAAAGAACCTCAAAGCCAGTAGAGCTGGGTCGGGGGGGGGGGGGGGCTCTGTACTTTGGGAAAGCTCATGCTCACCTTATTCTTATACAGCAGCAGCACCTGGAGGCAGGAGATAACAGGGAAAACCAAGAATCTAGGGTCTAGGAGAGCCCAGAGGCTTGCCTATGTGTCCAGTTCCATCCTCTGGACAGAGAGGTCCTGAGAACAGACAGTGGTCATAGCTCCTCTTTCCATATTTGGCAAACAGCTCTCAAGAAGTTAGTTTTGACTGTTTTTCTCCCTAATTAGCTGATTGGTAGGGGATGCTGTAAGGGTACGGGGAACAGAGGATGGAGAAGCAGCTTGTAAGTGTGGGCTTTAAGCACATACTTCTGAACTTAAGGATTATCCTCTTGCCTGTCTTGCCAATCTCAACAAATTCCTTAGCTCCACTGTATAAACATGACTGTTGGAAACCCACTCTTGGGCTTAAGGGCATGTTTGTGTGAAGTGGGTGGTGATACAGAGAGAAGTTGGCTAGTAGATAAGCCAAGAGGAATCAACTGCAGATGCTGTTAAAAATGTTTCTCTGATAGAAATAGACAAGGAATTCCTGGTTAAGTTGGTTTCTTTGCTACATTGCCCTTCTGAGCTTTGAACAAAATTACGTTCAATGTGAAAGTCAGTGACTGGCCAAGAAGGGATGTTAATATGCCCTGCTTCCCAAATTTATTTAATCCATAAACCTTTTATTTCAGTAGTAACTTACAGGTTCCACAAAATACCATTTGGGGAGTAAATTAGTGTCTTGTGCTTGCAATCTCCATGCGAGTTTGTACAGAGAATATTCAGCAAGTGTGATGACCTTAGAAGTGCTCTTCACAGTGGCACTGGCCCAAACGTTTTGGCGGCAGGGTAATTTACAGTCGGCGTTACTCCTCACACCCCCCACCCCTCCATCAGCAGTGATGTACCACTCCTAGAAGCTGGCTATCACTCACAAGCCAGAAGACAGTTTCCTAATCAATGCCTCTCTTTAAGAACCATCTACTTTCCAAGCCACGGGGCAGATACTTACTTGACTCTCTCCTACTTAATACCCATCTGTTACCTAGAAATATGTGAGCCCTTGGCTATTGTTTGCCTCTGGAAGACCTGGAAGGAGTCCACATTATGAGCTGAGCAAGGCCAAAGCCTCAGGCCCTGAGTCCTGCTTGGGATGGAGCATCCCAGAGAAGGGAGAGCAAGGCTTCATCCCCTGCAGTCTGCTGCTTTACTGTGGGGCACTCGTGCATTGAGACAGCCCTCCTGCAGTGCAGACTTTTTGATACTTTGATGATGAGCGAGTACTGGGTTCTGTGAAGCTGATTCACTGCTCAAGTTCTGAGTACTTCCCACTCTCTCAGAAATGATTCCATCCAGCCTGCTCATTACGAGCCTTATTTATATGTGCTCTGACAATATTGCCGATTCCTTTTTTTAATGAGTTTAAATAGATATTTCGAGATGAAGTATTTGCCTTAGCTATACATATGCCTATGAGCCTCCTACACACCTTATAATTCATGCAGTTTTCTGTGTGTGAGTATCTGAAATAAAGCATTCTGCCTGTTCTTTTCTGGAAATCATCATTACCTTGAAATCTCTATGACTTCCCCACTCAACAAATACTCATGAAAATACTATGATATAGTCCGTATAATATAAGTTGTTGACACCTATGTTTGCTTGTTGAGATATTTCTAGAGTGACTTCCTGTCTGCTTTGTCCATCTCCTGCTGGATCCATGTCAGTCTCCCTCCATACCAAGCCTCCTGCCTTGTGTGAGCCCATGCTGCTCACCTCCACACTTCCTCCCCGTTTGCCTGGAACCTTTTTCCCGACTCCCTCCCTGAACAATTTTGTTTAAGGAAAGTAGTTCATCAGAGTCATTTTGACTATCTTGCACACCTGGAAAATAAATGTGTGTTGCAGACACTGAGCCTGTCAAATCTAGTCTTGTGGATCTGTGCCTACTTTAAAAACATCTCCAAGGGAATGGGGATGGCTTGGAGTTGACAAAAGCTTTGTGGTCATGACCTTGTCGTTAGGATGGATGGATCTCACCTGGAGCTCTCAGTTCCATCAGTGATATGATTATAGTGATGAAAATGTAGGCTTTAAATGATAAAAGTTCATCTAAACTCTGTCCAAACTAAAGTCACTGAATGACAGAATCTTCAGAAACTTAGAAATAAGCCTTATTTTTCACTAATTTGGAATCGTGCAGAATTCAAGCATTGCTAAACAAAGTATTTCTCAGACTGAAATGGTTAAAGTGGTAGCTGGGTGACACGTTCATGTAAATTAGTACAAATCAAGAAGCAAAGAAGACACCTGCTATGCTAAATGATATAATCTATAACTTGAAGTTGTTGCTGCTGTTTTGGTTTTTCAATTACTTGACTAATTGATAGTAGTGCACACTTGTCACCAAAAACCACAAGAAGTGCATTTTCAAGCACAAAAGTTCTCTTGTAAGTGTGGCAACCGACCACATATTGTTGTTGGAACCAAAGATCCTACATGGTGGTGAAGGCAATCTTTGGAAGAACACTGGGCACATCCTGTGACTCCTTAGTCTGGTGAGAACTCGGACCAGAGAGGGGACAGGGACAAATCAATAAAGAAGCACTACACATTAAGAGAACAAAATTGTGTGTTCTAGAGTCAGGAGTTTCCATTTCAGACAAATGGGAGGCTAAGATGAATTCAAGCAAAAGTGATATAGAAAAGGAAGTAAGTTGCTCAAGTGGTGGGGAGTAGACAGGGGTTTATGAGAAGACAGGATACATGAATAGATTGGTAGCTCCTGCAAAGAACTGGAAGGCAGATTTCTCAGAGATACTGGGTGAAGTAACATAATTCTGAAAGCAGATATATAGAAGTCCTTGCCATGATACATCAGGCGAGAACACCCCCTGCCCCCACCACTGGCATGACTGATGTTGGCAACTCAGTAAGAGGCCCATCTCTGGTGGCCTTGCTTCTGGTTCATTACACAGCTATTCTTTTCAGAACTCAATCGCTTCACATTCTAATGATGACTTTTTGGACCATCAATAGTGGTGTGACTTTGATTAAATATAGAAAAATAATAATTCCTGCCTCCAGCTAATTATATCCCATCTGGGATTGCCTCTGAAAACCTGTAAGACTGGCTACCCAAATCTCATAATTTTACCCTGGAGAAGGCCAACTTCATTATGGCTAATTTAAACTGGTAGGACTTCACACATTTGCAATTCTTATTCCACTAATCACAGAAATTGGAAAGAAACTCAGTGTGACATCCAAGAAATGTGAATGCATGCAAATTCAGGAGTTGTTATAGATTAAAAAAGAAAAAAAACAAGCGATGGAGCCTTGCCCGCACAAGTAATGAGATGCATACTTAGGTCACAGAAGCCAGCAACCAGCAGGGAATGTACAGACGAAGCTGCATTTGACTCTTCTGTACATCTAACATCAGAACTGAAATTGTAAAATCCAACAACTTTGAAGTCATCAGGGTGATAACCTAAAATTGAGTCAGAATCCTGAACTTATTATCTATGCATCCAGCCCATTAGTTCAAGCTTAAAACTCCTTAATTAACAACGACAACAACAACAACAAAGGGAAAGAAAGAAAAGAAAAAAAAAAATCTCTTGGTCTTCTAGCAATTATCATCATTTGGGGGAAAAGGCTGTTAGCATTTAAAATTGACAAGTAATTTAGACACCAACGAAAAAAAGGAGAACTATAGAAGGCAGTCAGCTGAAGGACTGTGACCCCTCACTGGGGAGGCATATACAGATGCCCAGATGGGATGGGAGGCTGAGCTGACAGAGGTGGCAAGTCCCCCACACCCTCTGTCCCATGCTCCATCTATCACTTTCCTGACTATTGCAAAGAGAACAGTCCTCTGGTTAACACGCTATCAGAAAGGGAAGAGTCCCTTGAAGTTTACTTAATGTCATGTTCAGAGGGTATCCATAAAAAAGAATGATTTCCTTTGTGTCAAAGAGAAGGATACTCAATTTTACTAGTAAGCCAACTTGGCAAAATCCTTACAGTTTTGATCATTAATTTCCTCATGCATTCCTCACAGGGCTGCTGTGAAGACAGTATCAGCTAAGCACCACGAAGTATCTACTATAGTGCCCGGCTCATAACCAGCTCTCTTTGCCTGTGTTTCCTCCCCAAATTAATTGGCTTAAGGGAAAAATATTTCCAATTGGTTATAATATTTTTTAAAGACATAAAATATCCTCAATAATAGACTATGTAAATGTATAAACCCAGGCCTTAAACCATGAGGATGGTTCTTAAAAAAAAAAGTTGTGGGGATAAAAATATTAGATCATCTTGGAAAACAGCCTGAACTGTGCTATACTTCCTCCTTAATTAAGATATTGCCATTGTTGGATTTTTAGTTCGCTTTACTTCCAGGGATAAGACAGTTTGGCAAAAGCTTTGTTTTTATAATGTGAGAGATCCTGCCTGGCACACAGACACAGACTGAATTTTTTTTAAAACCATTCCAGCAAACGTTTCATTTATCAAAGCAAACTTGAAATTCTCCAGCCTATTATTATCTTAACTCTGGAACACATGAATTAACGGATTTGAGGATGCAAATTGGATTTCTCATACCATGTTACATGTATCCAACTGTCATTTCTCCTGTTGACTTTATTAGTAGGAATGCCATTGGTACCAGTGCTGCTCTAGCTTTTAATATGCATTCTCGGAGAGGATCTGACACAGAACAATGCAAATGAACTTCACACGTCTCCTAAAATACAGATTCTGTGACTATAGATTGTGCTTTGATATTTCTCCTGTGTCAGGGTGGCTCCTGCTTTTTAACAGCGCCAACACTTAATTTAGGATAGATCTAAACATTGGAATAAACCCAGAGACAAAAAGAGGTGCATGAGGGCACAGAGTTTGTAATGCCTCCCGTCTTTGCCCCAGCAATTCCTTAGTAGATTGCCCGGTCTTGCCTCAGATTCTCTATTCACTATTAATGGGGAATAAGATTAGGGATTCAGAGATGGTGGGAAGCTTGGTGGGTACTAGAGAGTCTTTCTTCAGTGGACAGCAGAGAAAACTGAAGCTGAGTGAAAGTTTTGGCTGAGGTTACATGGTGTTTTCAAGCCAGGTTGAATCGCACTCTGGCACTCCCACAACTATTGTGTGTCCACGAATGCATCACCTGCTTGTGTAGGTGGGTCTTCAGGTCTCCCGGGCAGGTTCTTCTTCCTTCTGGGGCCCTTTTCACAGTGAAGAGGTTAGCTCGTTTAATACCCTACACACTCTCCCTTGCTGATTTCCTCCACTCCCTAGCTTCAAACATCTTCGCAATGAAAACATTCCCCCAATGACTCATTTCTTGACTGAACTTGACTAATCATCCTCTTTCAAGCTGGAAGTACCCCTGAAGCCCTACACACTCCAGAGAACACTTGTTCCTCATTGTGTCCTTGACAACCAGCATGCTGTGCCCTGACTCTGTTTTGACAGGCTTGGATCCACACCTTGCTCACTGAAGTTGTACACAGACACCTGTCTATGCTGGGTCTTACCTTTTCCCAAAGGCTTCTCAGACGTCCCTGCTCCCACCTCCTCACCCTGCAGACCTGAGTACTCTGTACTATGATTATAGCAGCTCCTTCTGTGTGAAATCTATGATGCAAGGCTCTGGAAAGGAGGTGTATCACACCTCTGCACTGACATAATAACTAGTTGACTGAGGTACTTAACATGGATTATGTGAAATATAGAGAGAATGATTTCTCCAAGTTGTATACAAGTTCATAAGGAAGAAAATGAGACTATTAACCAAAAGTCCATTCGTGCCTGAGATATCCTTGAGAAATACCGTTTCTGATAATTGATTATTTACTGTAAAAAAAAACAAAGACATTTCATTGCTTATAGAATACAATCTAACTTGACCACTCATATTGACCCCGTTCTCCTCTCTTCCTATTTAAATTGCTTTGAATTCACTGGCAATATGAACCTTTGGTAAATCGATCAATACAAAGTCTCTGTTTCTGTTGATTTGTCAGAAAACCGTTCTGGTAGATTATCCATCATTATAATTAAAATAACTTTGAAAGGACAACTATTTCTTAATATCTTTTTAAGGTTAGCTGATACTCTGATAAGTACCTTAAGCCAGTTTGTGATAGTCAATCAAAATTACTTACTTCAAGAAGAAATGTCAGAAATCAATACATCCAAGGTTAGTGTTTGACATTCAATAAACTTACTTCAAAATATGTGATTAAATGTCCTAATGGAGACACTTGTAACTTCAATACCTTGGTCGATAATTGTGAAGGGTCTGAAAAGGGTCTGTGAAGGTTAGCCTTCCAGATTCATGGATACTGGCAGATGGCATAAGACCCGTGCATCAGAGACAAAAACAGTTACAGTAATAGCGTAGACCAAGTATCGGCATTTTCATCAGTTCTCTTGCTATACAAAAGGCTTCATGCCTTCATCCTGCACCTGCAGGGGGCTACATAACGGGAGAATCTTTTATAATGGGCAGTAAGCCTGTCTGTACTTTGCCCTCGAGGGCAACAATATCTTTCTTACGGTGGAGAGTAAAGAAACCTGCCTTTTGCCTGGGGGAGACATACTCTCTATATTCTGAGGCTGTTCACTATACAGTTTGAAAGAGTCTGCAACAAATATAGTCAGTAGGTCTTCTTGCAAGACTCACAGAACCTCAAAAGACTCATGGAGAATGATCTCCCAATAGGTACATATAAAGATATTTAAAATTTGAAAGTAACTTCCTTAATTAGAGTCGCTCACTTTGAGTTAACAGAGATGATTGTGCTGGCACGGATAAATACTCCAATGAAAGGAAAAATTGTACTTTTGCTGAGAGAGTGTTTTTTATAAAGACAGACTTACCACTTTGATTCTTGAACTGATAAAGGGAAAAACCCAACGTGGGCTGCTGCATGACGCATCTGACATGAGTGGTCAAAAGAAGACCACTCACAACCTTCAATTCCAGAGCCAAAGAGACACAACGAATTGGAATAAGACTTACTGTTTTGCAGCTCAGAATATTGCTGCTCCTGCAGATGGAATTGTTTCTGGAATGGAACAGTTCTTCTCTCTCTTTCCCCACTAACATGTCTCCATTTTGTACTCCCGGGCCCCGTCTTCTTCACAAAAACCCATACCCACATATACGTGCTGCCATAAGTTCAGTTGCTCTGTATCATGCTCTGTATCTTATGTGTGTGACACACCCAGACGTATCTAGTAAACAACACGTCTGGCCATCTTGTCAATAAATATTGGCCCACCCACAACCCTCTTTACCACTATATGGCATTCTCTTATAAAGATGCATTTAAAATTGAATCAGTCCCTTGTTGAAAGTTGAGGATGGTTCTACTCTTTCATTATTATAAACAGTGCTGCAATGAATATCCTTGAACATATTTCCACGTTTTTCTACAATTACCATAAAGCTTACACTGACATTTAAATTCAACTCTGAGTATACATTGTTTTTAGTAATAACTTACATAAACACAAACAATCAGTCAAAGCGATTTTCAGAAGAGTTCAGTATTATTTTCTGATGATAAATGTGGAATGCTTTGTTTTGCCTCTCTAAGGTTTTGGTTAACTTTATCCTGAGATGATTTCTTCTAAATAGAACTTTTTCTTCCTTACGAGGGAATATGGTAGGAAAATAAAATTGAGCTGAATTTGTCACTTCCCTCCTCTCATCTGGAAATTTACAAGTTATATAGTAACTACACAAATCACTGTTTTTGCACTGGATTAAAAATAAACACAATGAACTATGGGTCAATGCTGATACATACATGGTAACACCTTTTCCTCTATACACACTTTTAGCTTAGAATTTTCTTTACCCATACTTACTTCTTGTAAGCCTCAGACTTTGATTCAAGATGATGTTTCATTAACCAAAAGAACTTTGAAGAAAAGGGACTATTGACCAATATCTCTTGGTGCCCGCAGTTCAGGGAAGAACAGAAAACTTAATATTAACACCTGTGTAGAATGTTGGATCTTTTGCAGATACATTTAAACAACAGCAGCAAAAAGGAGGCCTTGATGATTGGTTAACTGAGAAGTCAGGCACTCAAATTACCTTTAATAGATGCCAAGAAGGTACAGAATTTGATTCTTACCTATTCCTTTTCTGGACAGAGGCTCGTATTACATTACTATTCATCAAGAAAAGTGTAAATAAGGGGAGGCTGGGTGGCTCAGTCTTAAGCATCTGACTTTGGCTTAGGTCATGATTTCAGGGTCCTGGGATCATCTTCTTCTGCTTCTTCCTCTGCCCTTACCCCCCGCCCCATGTGTACCCTCTCTCTCTTTCAAATAAATAAAATCTGAAAAAAAAAAAAAAGGAAGAAAACAAAAGTATAAATGGCTTTTTGTTTTCCAAACTAGAAGCTTGACTCACATTAGAATTGTTCAAGGTAAATAGATTCTGGAAGGGTCACCAGAAATATATACACTTTAAACCAGAGGAATAATTTAGGTTTTTTAGGGATATAGGCAGGTGGCAGATACCTCTTGGAGCCAAGCTCCAGAAAGACTTCTCATCCTGGCTAGTAAGACAAAGATAAAAATTTTAGGGCTGCTTCTCTTACTCTCCATGAGAGTTCTGGCTACTAAGTCAACTTCCTGATGTGCAGTGAGATTGGAGGGGTTGGGGTGGGGGAGAGGTGGCCGAGGCTGCTGCTGCCTGGGTGTCCTTCTGGAGAAGTATAGGATGTGAGATTCATTCCTAAGGAACGTCCTGAAGAACCTTCCACGACTGCTTTTGCACAGTAAAACTTACTTCCATATATTGATTAAATTGTTACTTGATGTGCTTTGGGTTTTTGTTGGTGGTGTTAAATTCTATCTGAACATGACTGGTTGTTAAACCCAGTTAGTACGGGAATTAAAGTGTCGATGAGCAGTTGCGGATCCCTGATATAACTGAAGATGGAAAATATTTGGACAAAGAGGCAACGCTTGGAATAAATATTCCCAGTCTCTTCATGATGCCGATTAATCCGTCGTTCCCATTTTGTGTTAGCAGTGTCACATACCGTGGAAGCGGCATTGGGCAGCTGGCAGTGTCCACTGGCTTCCTGGTGCCCCATTTCCTTCCTCTGTCAGAAGCGGGGAGCCTCGTCTCTTTCAGCCAAGAGCAAGCTTCTAAGTACGTTTCTATCATGAGCCTCATCTGCGGAAGAAAATTTTTCTAAAAACGAGGCAATTACATGTATTATCACTTAGCACCCATTTTCACAGAACTTTAAGTAGTGTATATAAGTGAATGACTAAAAAACAAAGATTTTAAAAGGTAAGCTGAGCCCGGCTTCCTACCTGCAAGAATGATCTCTGAGCTCTCCTAAAACAGAAATGTGTTCTCTTACCTTTCCTCTGCTTTCAGGCTCTCCCTTCTATTTTCTTCCCCACCCATGTTTATTGAAATTTATTTTCAAAAGGATATTTGAACACCTTTATAATAGAATACATACCCGTGATTTAAAAATCACACTCAGAGTTAGCTTGCTTACCACTATCGCTGCTCTTGCCCAAATCTATTTTTGTTCACTACTTCTGTATCTTGGAGATGACCTTTGTAGCTTCAAATAATATACTTGTGCTTTTATCGATTGTCTCAACAGCGATAAAGACATCTTTAAACAACACACCATGTAAATGAGAATATGACCTTTGTTTATTTTTACCTCTTCTCTTCCTCTTCTATGTCTTTAACTAGTACTTTTGCTATTCTGTTAATTTTACTGAGATATAATTGAGAAGTAAATCTTAATATATATAGTGTACAGATGACTTGATATACACATGGAATGTGAAGGGATTTCCGCTACTGAGTTAATTAACACTCTTATCACCTCACATATTTACCCTTTATCTATTTATTTATTTATTTTTAAGATTTTATTTATTTATTTGACAGACGGAGATCACAAGCAGGCAGAGAGGAAGGCAGAGAGAGAGAGGGAAGCAGGCTCCCTGCTGAGCAGAGAGCCTGATGCGGGGCTCGATCCCAGGACCCTGGGATCATGACCTGAACCGAAGGCAGAGGCTTTAACCCACTGAGCCACCCAGGCGCCCCACCTTTTATTTTTTTGATGAGAACATTTAAGTTCTATTCTCTTAGCAAATTCTAATTACACATTATAGTGTTATTGAAACTAGTCACCGTTAGATCCTCAGATCTTATTTATCTTATACTTGCAACAGCTAGCTTGTATCATTTTACTAGACTCTCTCCATTTTTCCCATCCAGTACAAGGAAACTAATATTTTATTCTCTGTTTCCATGGGTTCAACTTTATTTATTTATTTTTTTTTAGATCCCGCATATATAAGTGAAATGATTCAGTATTTGTTTTTCTCTTTCTGGCTTATTTCACCTGTTCTAATGCATTCTAGCTTCAACCATGTTGTTAGAAATGGCAATATTAACTTCATTTATTTTCATTTCATTTCATTTTATTTCATGCTATTATTTTATTTTAATTCCAGTATAATGTGCAGTTATATTAGTTTCAGGTGTATAATATAGTGATTCAACAATTCCATACAACATCCAGTGCTCATCATGACCAGTGCACTCCCTAATCCCCATCACCTATTTCACCCATCCTCTCACCCACCTCTCCTCTGGAAACCAACAGTTTGTTCTCTATAATTAATAGTCTGGTCCTTGGTTTGTCTCTTTTTTTTCCTCTCCTTTGCTTATTTGTTTTGTTTCTTAAATTCCTTATATAACTGAAATCATATGGTATTTTTCTTTGCCTTATTTCCTTAGCATTATAGTCTCTAGCTCCATCCATGTCATTGAAAATGGCAAGATTTCATTCTTTTTTTAAAAGATTTTATATATGTATTTATTTTAGAGGGAGTGTGTGTGAGAGAGCTGGGGGAGGCGGGGGGTGGGGTGAGGTGTGGGACAAACAGACTCGCCACTGAGCATGGAGCCTGAGGCAGAGTTCAATGTCTAGACCCTGAGATCATGACCTGAGTCAAAATCAAGTCGGTAGCTCAATCTACTGAGCCACCAGATGCCCCTGGATTTCATTGTTTCTTATAGCTGAATAATATTCCACCATGAAGATATATGTGTGTGTGCGTGTGTGGAGATATATATATATATTCTTTATCCAATTTGTCAATGGATATTGGGGCTGCTTCCATAGTTTGGCTATTGTAAATAATGCTGCTATATAGAGATGCAAGTATCTCTTTGAATTTGGGGGGTAAATATCCAGTAGTGCAATTACTGGATCTTAGGGTAGTTCTATTTTTAACTTTCTGAGGGACTTCCATACTGTTTTCCACAATGGCCGCCCTAGTTTGCATTCCCACCAACAGTGCATGAGTTCCTTTTTCTCCACATCCTCACCAACACTTGTTGCTTCTTGTGGTTTTGATTTTAACATTCTGACATGTGTGAAGTGATATCTCATTGGAGTTTTGATCTGCATTTCCCTGATGATGAGTGATGTTGAGTATCTTGTCATGTGTCTTTAGCTATCAGGATGTCTTCTTCAGAGAAATATCTGCTCATTTCTTCTGCCCATTTTTATTTTTTATTTTTTTAAAGGTATTATTTATGTATTTGACAGAGATCACAAGTAGGCAGAGAGGCAGGCAGAGAGAGAGGAAAAAGCAGGCTCCCTGCTGAGCAGAGAGCCCTATGCGGAGCTCGATCCCAGGACCCTGAGATCATGACCTGAGCCAAAGGCAGAGGCTTTAACCTGCTGCGCCACCCAAGCGCACCTTTTCTGCCCATTTTTAAATTGGATTTTGTTTTTTTGTGTATGTGTTGAATTTTTTATATATTTTTAATATGTTTTTTATATTTTGGATACTATCCCATTATTGGATATGTCATTTGCAAATATCTTCTCCCATTCATTAGATTGTTGTTTAGTTTTGTTGATTGTTTCCTTCGCTGTGCAGAAGCTTTTTATTTTGATGTAGTCCCAATCGTCTATTTTTGCTTTTATTTCCTTTGCCTCAGGAGACATATCTAGAAAAATGGTGCTATAGTCAATGTCAGAAACATTACAACCTGTGCTCTCTTCAAGGATTTTTATGATTTTGGGTCTCACATTTAGTATTTTCTTCATTTATAAGGTAAATAATATCCCATTAGATAGATAGATAGATGGATGATAGATAGATGACCACAATTTTTATCCATTCATCTGTTGGTAGATACTTAAGAATTTCCACATGGTGATTATTGTTAATAATGTTGCAATCAACATGGGAGTATAGATTTGTCTTTGAGCAATGATCTCCTTTCCTTTGGATACATACCCAGAAATGAGATTGTTATATCATATAATAGCTCTATTTTTAATTTCTTGAAAAATTTCCCTGCTGTTTTCTTTAGTGGCTAACCAGTTTACATTCCTACCAACCATGTGGAAAGATACCCTTTTCTCTACATCCTTGCCAGCATTTGTTATCTCTTGTCTTTTAGATAATAGATATCCTGGCAGGTGTGAGGTTATATCTCACTGAAGTTTTGATTTGCATTTCTCTGATGATTTGTGATACTGAGCACTTTTCATGTGCCCATGAGCCATTTGTAGTCTTCTTCCGAAAAATGTCTATTCAGTTCTTTTGCCCATTTTAAAAATTGGGTTATTTGGTTACCTTACTACTGAACTATATGAATTCCTTGTACATCTTGAATATTAACTCTCTGTTGGATATGTGGTTTGCAAGTATTTTGTCCTAACCTATAGGTTGCCTTTTTATTTTTTGAAGGTTTTCTTTGCTGTATGGGAGATTTTTAGTTTGATGTAGTCCTCCTTGTTTTCTTGTTTGTTTCTTTTTTGCCTTTGCTTTTGGTGTCAAATCTAAAAAAAAAAAAAACAACAACAACACAACAACAACAACAAAACATTGTCACAACTAAAGTCAAGGAACTTCTTCCCTGTTTTCTGCTGGAGTTTCATGATATCAGGTCTTATGCTTAAGTCTTTAATTCAGTTAATTTTTGTCGGTGCTATAAAATAGGAGTTCAGTTTCATTCTTTTGCATGTAAATACCCCGTTTTCCCAACAACATTTATTGAAGAGACTATCTTTTGTTCACAGTGCATTCTTGGCACTGTTGCTGAAAATTAATTGAACAGATATGCAAGGATTTATTTCTGGGCTCTCTATTCTGTTCTATTGATCTATGTGTCTCTGTTTATGCTAGTACCATATTGCGTTAATTATCATACTTTGTAATATAGTTTGAAATCAGGAAGTATGATGCCTCCAGCTTTGTACTTTCTCAAAATTGCTTTAGCTATTTGGAGTCTTTTCTGATTATGTATGAATTTAAAGGTTTGGTAGAATCCACTAACAAAGCCATCTGGTCCTGGACTTCTGTTTGTTGGGAGGTTTTGATTACTAATTCATCTCTCTAAGTAATTGACCTACTCAGGTTTTCTCTTTCTTTGTGATTCAGTCTTGACAGGTTGTATGGGTCTAGAAACTCACCCATTTCTTCTAGGTTATCTAATTGGTTGGTATATAATTGTTCACAGTAGTTTCTTATCATTCTTAGTATTTCTGTGGCATCAATTACCATGCTTCTTCTTTCATTTTTTATTTTATTTACCTGAGCCTCCTCTCTTCTCAGTCTAGCGAAAGATTTGTTAATTTTGTTTATGTCTTCAAAAAACCAGCTCTTAGCTTTATTTATCTTTTCTATTAACTTTTTAATTTCTATATTATTTATTTCCACTCTGATTTATTTCCTTCCTTCTACTAACTTTGGACTTCATTCGCTCTGCTTTTTTTCTAGTTCCTTTAGATATTAAGTTTGATTGTTTGAGAGCTTTCATTTTTCTTAATGTAGACATTTATGGTTATGAAATTCCCTCTTAGAACTGCCTTTGTCACATCCCATAAGTTTTGGGTTATTGTGTTTCCATTTTCATTTATCTTATAATTTTTCTTTCCATCCCTTTTTATTTCATCTTTAACCCATTTGTTGTTTGGGAACATGTTGTTTACTCTGCACATACTTGTGATGTTTCTAGTTTTCTTTTTATAATTGATCTCTAATTTGATAGCAATGGGGTCAGAAAAGATGCTTGATATAATTTCAGTCTTTTTAAATTTGTTCAGATTTTATTGTGGCCTCACAATAAACATAATCTCTCCTGGAGAATGTACCAAGTGTGCTGGAAAAAAGCATGTATTCTGCCACTGTTGGATGAAATGTTCTGTATATCTCCCTGAGGTTTAGCTCACTTAAAGTGTAGCTTAAGTCCATTGTTTTCTTTTTGAGTTTCTATCTGGATGATCTATTCATTTTTGAAAGTGGGATATCAAACCCCCTACTATTTTTACATTATTATCTATTTCTCCCTTCAGGACTGTAATATTTGTGTCATATATTTAGTGTTCCAATGCTGGACACCAAAATACTTACAACAGTTATATTCTCTATGCATTGACCCCTTTATGATTACATACTGCCCTTCTTTGTCTCTGTTACGGTTTTTGGTTTCAGTTTTATTTTCTCAGATATAAGTATAGCTATCCATATTTTTTTGTCGGTTTCCATTTGCTTGGGACAATTTTTTCTATCATTTCACTTTCTATGTGTGTCCTTAAAGCTGCAATGAGACTCATAGGTAAATGTATTTGTGTCCTATTTTTTTATTCACTCAGCCACTGAAATTCTTTTTTTTTTTTTAAGATTTTATTTATTTATTTATTTGACACAGAGAGATCACAAGTAGGCAGAGAGGCAGGCAGAGAGAGACAGAGAGGGAAGCAGGTTCCCCACTGAGCAGAGAGCCTGACGCGGGACTCGATCCCAGGACCCCTGAGATCATGACCTGAGCCGAAGGCAGGGGCTTAACCCACTGAGCCACCCAGGCGCCCTGAAATTCTTTTGATTAAAGAATTTAGTCTATTTGCATTTCAAATAATTATTGACAGATATGGACTTAACTATTGCCATTTTGTTAATTATTTACTGATGTTCTTGTAGTGTCTTTTTTCCTTTATTCCTTTTTTGCTCTCTTCAGTGATTTGATGATTTTCTGTAGCAGTATGCTTTCTTTTTATCTTTTGTGTGTCTACGATAAAAAAGTTTATGCTTTGTAGTTATCATGAAACTTATGCAAGCATCTTACTGTTGTAACAGTCTATTTTAAGCTGTTAACAGCTTAACTTTAAATAAATACAAAAGTTCTACATTAATATAACCCCCAATTTAATAGTAATGGCTTTTTATACTACGTATGCATTAACAAATTATTTTAGTTATAGTTAATTTTTAGACATTTGTTTTTTAACCTTTATACTAGAATTGTAACTGATTTACCTATCATCATTACAATATCAGAATATTCTGAATTTAACTATATATTTACCTTTACCAGAGAGTTTTATACTTACATATGTTGTCATGTTACTAATCAGCATCCTTTTGTTTAGGCTTAAAGAATTCTCTTTAAAATTTCTTGTAAGGCCTGTCTATTGGTGATGAACTCCTTTGGCTTTTGTTCATCTAGGTAACTCACCATCTCTCCTTAAATTCTGAATCACCACTTTGCTGGGTAAAATATTCTTGATCAGTAGAGTCTTTTCCCCCAACATTTTGAATATATCATGATAGTCCCCTCTAGCCTGCAAAATGTTTGCTGAAAAGTCTGCTTATAATCTTATGGGAATTTCCTTGTACATAACAAGTAGCTTTTGTCTTACTGTTTTTAAGATTCTCTTTTTTGACAATTAATTTTCATATATCTCTATGTAGATTTACTTAGTCATTTTATTTTGTACTTTCTGTGCTTTTTAGTTCTGGATGTCTGTTTCTTTCCTCAGGTTAGGAAAGATTTCAGTCATTTTTTTGTATGAGGTTTTTGCCTCTTTCTCTTTCTCTTTGCTGAGACCCCTTCAATACACATATGGATCAACTTAATGATGATCCTAAGTCTGCTAAGCTATTTTTACTGTTTTTTATTCTTTTTTCTTTTTTGCTCCTCTAATGAGTATCACTGCCCCTTTTTTAGTTTGCTGAGGCTCTGCTCACTTGATCCAGTCTGCTTTTGACTCCCTCAATTGAATTTTTCAGTTCCATTATTGTATTCTTTAGCTCTATGATTTCTTTGGTATTTTTGATATTTTATCTTTGGTGAAATTTTCATTTTATCATACAGTGTTCTTCTGACCTTGGTAAGCATTTCTATGACTATTATTTTGAACTCTTTTTTGCTAAATCACTTATCTCCATTTCATTAAGATCAGTTTTTAGAGATTTATCTTGGTCTTTTGATTGGTCCCCTGTTTCTTCATTTTTCTTGACTCTCTGTATTGATTTCTGCACATTAGATAACACAACAACTGCTCCCCATGTTTACATACTGGTCCTATACAGGAAATGAACCTCCTCAATCAGCATGGCCCAAACTCCTGGTTGTCTCTCAAATATATGTAATTGTCTATGCCACCATATTTGCTCTTAGTGGCTCCCAATAACTGAAAGCAGTCCCAGACCGATCTACCTCCCAAAGGGAAGATTGCAGTCAGCACCTAGATGCAGACTGATTAGAAACCAGATGTTTAGGTAACGGCTGGGAAAGTATGTCGTTAAGTCCCTTCCAGGGAGAAACTAGAAGATGCATGATTTTACCTACTTCCTCTGCACTGAGTCCAGGAGGATAGCAATGGGGAGGCTCTCCTATACCCATTTAAAAACCACTTCTTTGTTGCTATTTTCCCATGAATGAATGCAAGCCTCATTGGGTATCAGAAGTAGGTGATTAAGGGGGAAGGGCGATCCCCTGGGTGGCAGCTGTAAAAGTTGGGGTACTAAATGTGTCCATAAACTCCTTCCAAGGAGATGTTGGCAACTTGTTTTTATTGTTGGAACAAGCCAGAGGGAGAAGGTGGGGGAGTGCCTACTGTATCTTTTGGGTCTGGGGAAGGTCACAGTCAGTATTTATGTGTGCTAATTACAAGCTGAACCCTCAGGCAGGAACTCATAAAGTATGCAGTCAAATCCCCTCCTGTGAAGACTGGGAGATGGATGTTTTTTGCCTCAACAATGAGCTGGTGGGGGGAGGGGTACAGAGGGGGAGGATAGCCATGATGAGTGCCGATGTGTTTGTCCATTTAAAACTGCTTTTTTGTTTGCTACAGTTCTGTGTGCAAGACCGATTGGCTATCATAGTCTGGCAGTCTGGTACCTGTCATTCAGGTGGGACCACAAAAGCTGGGGTGCCAAATGCATGTACATGTTCCTCTGAAGAGGTGCTGGCAGCTTGTTTTCATCATTTGAGTGAGACAGAGGGAGAAGGGGGAATGCCCACCAGCTCTCCCAGGCTCTGAGGAAGATCGCAGCTAGCCCCTAGATACGTGCTCATTAGAAGCTGAACCCTCAGGCAGTAGCATGTGAAGTATCCAGTCAAACTCCTTGCAGAGAAAGACTGGGAGATGGGCATTTCACATTTTTGCCTGCTTCCTCCGTGCTGAGCCCTGGGAAGATGCCATGGCGAATGCTCACACATGTGCCCATAAAGAACAGCTTCTTTGTGAGAGTCCAGTGGCCTCTTGGGCACAAGCTCCGTTTACTCTCTGAGCCAGGTGTTTTGGAAGTCTGTCCCCTGGGTGGAAGCCTTTAAAGTTTGGGCACTGGATGTGCAGGAGTAAAACTCCTTATGGGGAAGCTGGAGGCTGGGGTTTCTTTCACAACTATAGGTCAGGGTGCCGGGGTGGGGTTTATGGTTTAAGTCTCAGCCTTTCCTACCCATTTCAACGTGGGTGTTTTCTCATTTACCGGATATATAGAAGTCACTCAACTAGTCTGCATTTCTCTCAGAGGGATTTTTTTCTGCCTGGAACAGCACATTTGGTGCATCCATGTGAGGAAAAGTTCAGGAGTCTCCTCTGCTGCCTTCTTGGTCCCGCTCTTCTTTTTCTCCCTTGTATTCCTAACCCTCAACTGGCTTCTAAAGTCTGCCCCCACAAAAATATTTCTCTTCCAAACTTTCTCCCTCCTCATTCTCTGACAGTCTGTTTCTAAAACACATGTCGCCCTCATTAGACAAACATATTTGCCTCACTCCTGGGTCATACGGAAAAAGCTTAACTTGTGGCCTATTTCAGAGTCTGAATCATTTTTACCTTATTGCATTGTTAAAGTACCAGTGAGGTAGTGAGTATTAAATCCACTTGTTACCATCTCCTGGGACGTATGCAGGGAAGCCACCTGTGTAATGTTTTCTCCCCAATTAAATTCACTCTCTTTATCCAGCATGAAATATTTCCATTATAAGTAGTCAGAGAATTATGCCCTACCAAGACACCCAAGAGACCTATAAAACTGTAAAGAAAAAAATTACCTCCTTTGAAAGACATTGGTCTGGGAAGCTTTATGACCCTATTTTACACTGTGCCAGCCAGAGGTTCTGGCAGATTTCCCATTGACTTATGGAGCCCAAGGCAAGTCTAGTCTGGAGTTGCCTTGATCTAATTACTGCAGGATTTCAATGTGTGCCCAATTACAATGAACAGTGTTAAATGGTGGCCCTCAGCTGCACCAGAGTGGTAGTGGAACAGCGTTTACCAGAAGTGTACCAGACTCCCCAGAGAAGAGTGTGGTTAGCTGTGACTCTCTGCTTCTTGGTAGAATTACACATAGCTCTTGTGCTTTCATTGTGAAAATGGAATCACATGATGGTGGCAGTCCTTGTGGAAAGGGTGGGTTATAAAATGGAGCTTTAATTTCAATTTGCCAGGTAAGTGAGGCAACAGGAGATCAGACTTATCTAGTTAAGACTGAGTACACTGAGTGAAATTATCCCAGGAAAACAAATCAGCATCTTGTGAAGAGATTTTCAGGGCAGAAAAAAATACATTCATTTCCTCCAGATCTGCTGGCACTGCCTTATATAAATAGCCAACCTGACTTTTGTCCATTCATTAGATTTCCAGCAAGACACACCAAGTAGTGACACATTTGTGAGGTTAAAATATGTCCACCAAAGTGTATTTTACCACCACATTGCAGGTGTTCAATAAACTTTCACAAAATAAATAAAATGTGAAATGCATTATTATTGCGCAGAATTGGTCTATGCCCAGAGATAAATGCAACCCAGCCTATTTTGTTCATACTTCCCTGATCTAACCATTCTTTACATGATCTTGTATGAGACTACTGTATTGGGACAATGAGTGGCTCATTCAGTTAAGCACCTGCCTTTGGCTCAGGTCATGGTGGTCTCAGGGTCCTGAGATTGAACCCTGTGTTGGGCTCCCTGTTCAGTGGGGAGTCTGCTTCTCCCTCTCCCTGTGCCTGTCCCCCTGGCTTGTTCTCACTTGTTCTCTCTCTCTCTCTCTCTCTGAAATAATTAAGTAAAAAAATTTTAAAAAAGACTATTGTATTAAAAGGTCATTATTTTATGAGTCACTCATGAAGAGTTCTTCCCTCTTTATCTCTATCTTGTACAAGTCTGGAACATTATTCATTAATTTGAATAATAAGTGTTTACCATATGCATATAGTATGCTGGATTCTGGGACAAATGATAAATAATATTGAAATGACCTCTGCACTCAGTCAGCATACGGTCTTACAGAGTAACAACTGTTGATGACTGAACCCCTGTTAGGTGCACACTGGCAAAGACGAAGTGTTTGCCTTTCCAACACTTATGAAAGCTTTGTGTCATCATCCCCATTTTACAGTTGGAAAAACTAAAGCTCTGGGCTTAAAATGGTCTCAAGATTTCACAACTATTAGATATCAAAACCTGCCTTTGAATCCTCTTCTGTCTCAGTAGTTGCTCTTCAATATTTTGAATCAGATAAAACAACATAATAACTATATATTAGTTAGCCACTCACAAACTCTAGATTTAAGTAGATCATTTACATCCCTGGAATTCTATGTCTGTGTTCTACTTTCTACAGTAAAACTCACTGTACTTTTATCAAGTGAGCTTTCATTTCTAAAAATTTCTTCTTTATTGTTTCTCCTTTGCTATAAGATACAAACAAAAGGGAGGGGGGGAACAGATATGATCATTAGTAGAAACTGTATTTCCTGGTTTAACATCTTTTCTTTGCACTAACTCAAAATGTGGTCTCAAGACACAGCTCTAGCTAAAACACTATTATTTTTTGTAGTATTGTATTTCTGGCCTTGGAATTTCATGAGGTTTGATATCACATACCTATAGACAAAGAAATAACCATAACTAATATAGAGGAAGAATTTTCTGACATAAAGATTTGGAAAAGTAATTAATATTCAACAGACTTCAGATTTAATTTTGAATTCATTTCTTTCAAACAGTGTTTTATTCAATATGTAACCAACTTTTTTATTTAGTTTGTGAATGTCTTTTCTCACCATGTCACATAAATATATAGATTTTTTTCTTCAAAACAGTTTTTCTCCAAATGACAAAATTATTTTATTGCTGATTCCATTTTAGGTTATGATTTACTGGAGAATCTATGGTTTCCCTGGTAATGATAAGTGCAACAATGTATTCTACAGAAATTTAATAAATGATATCTTCTACTGATGATTAAGTAATGATGAGGATTGTAAGGTTGATTTTATGTCAACTTGATTAGGACATAGGGTGCTCAAATATTAGGCAAATATTTTTCTGATTGTTTCTATGAGTGTGTTTTTGGATAAGATAGCATTTAAAACAATAGATTGAGTAAAGCAGATTTCTCTTCCTGACGTGGGTGGGCCTCATCCAATCAGTTGAAGGCCTGAGTAGAACAAAAAGTTTGACCATCCTCCAAGCAAAACTCAATTCCTCCTGCCTGCCTTCAAACTAGGATATTGGTGTTTTTATGCCTTTGGACTTAAACATAAACACTGGCTCTTCCTGAGTTTCAGACCTGTCAGCTTTCATCTGAGGACTGCATCATTAGTTCTCTTGGTTCTCAGGATTTTGAACTCAAACTGGAACTACACCATCTTATATAAATATTGAATCCTAAGAATTGGCTCTTGTGATTATGGAGGTCAATAAGTTTGAATATCTGCAGGGTGAGTCAGCAAGCAGGAGGCCCAGGAATCTTGATGGTATAATTCTAGTCTGAGTCTACAGGCCTGAGGACAGGAAGAACTAAGACCCAGGAAAAGTCAGTGTTTTTTTTTAGTTTGAGTCCAAAGGCAGGATCTTGCTGGTTCTATTTTTCTGAGGATGACAACAATGATGATGAAGAAGAGGAAGAGGAAGAGAAAGAAGAAGAAGAAGGAGGAGGAGGAGGAGGAGGAGAAGGAGAGGAGGAGGAGGAGGAGGAGGAAAGGAAGAAGAGGAGGAGGAGGAAGAAGAAGAAGGGGAAGAAGAAGAAGAAGATTTTTAACCAAACACTTTAACTTCTCAATCTTATGCCTCCTGAGAAAAAAGAAATTAAGACGTTTACTTTGGGTTTTTTTTAACTTTCACTCATTCAGCTATACTTGTTACTGATCTACTCTGTAAAAGATACTTATGCAAAATCTTTATATGTAAGAATCTTTGTCTAAGGTATATGTCCTCAAAAAAGCAAATAACACATTCTATAAAAAAGCAATATAAATTAAGTACATTCAAAATGAATGTAGAAAAAGAAGCAAGTGATTATACGTGAAGAATTAGAAAAGTTTAATAGGATGAACATTGTTTACAAATTGATGTAAGTAAAAATACTGAGTAGATGTCATGGGCTGAGTGAAGAAGTATGAGCATATCTGGAGAGTGTACATAAGATATGATAGATTTCTTAGAGACTATAGCTCTTTTAAGATGAGACTATAAAACTCATATCGAAGTCTTCACAAGCTTATAGTTTCTAAAATTGTGTGTTATAAATTGAAAGGCAAGACAGTTTGATTTTACCCTAGAAAATAAGGTGATTGTTGACCCACTTGTAACACATTTCATGGTCACAGAAGGCATGCTCTTTTTAAACTGTCAAAAAATTTTATCATCTATATCACAGAATTCAAGGGGATGCATTAGGTATACCTTCCTTCCAAGTTTGCATAGCCATTTGCCTGGTCAGTACAACTAAAAATGTACAATATTTTATTTTATAAATTTATCTCTTGCCAGAATATTCAGGATCTTTCCCAGTGACAAAATAATTTGTTTATGCATTGCTCCCTTGACACTTATAATACACTACCAAGTTAATTGTATGCTAAGAGGCAATTTGATATAGAGTTTATGGATCATCCAAAAGTTTTGCAAGAAGCTTTCTTTTACTCTGAGTTTCTTCTCTTTTTATCATAAGAATGTGGTTTTGGAGGAATGCCTCCATCTTTTGAAAATTCACTGCAATTTGTAGAATTAATCATAAACTTTTGAAAGTAGATGCTATCACAATAGTTGATTAAATAAATTTGATATAGAGGGCACCTTAATGGCAATTCTTGAAGTCTCCCATAATTTAATCCTAGTATTTATTCAATACATACTTTTTTCAGCCACTAGATTTCAAGGAACTTTATTCTTTTTTAAGGTCTGAATTGTTCAGAAAGGAATAGGCAGTGTTTACAATCAAAGAATGAAGGGGAAGAGGTAAACAAGGATATTGTTAATAGTACATAGAATGATTGATACTAAAATAAGGATATGCACAAAGAGACCTGTGCTTTGAGAGACCAAAGTAAGAGCAGAGAGGATAATCATTTAATAGCCTATTGGAGACAGACAGGTAAGATTTCTACACAAGGTTATTGCCTAAGCAAATATGAAGGAGATAGACAAGAAATGAAACAAGTGACAGCATTCAGGGAAGAGATGAGAGAGGTGAAATATGTAAGCAAATTTGGTACACCCAACATAACCCGCCTTCTCTCCTTACACCCTGGTGTGTCATCTTGATCTTTTCATTTATCTCTTCAAAATTTCACATGTTATCATTTACATATCTTGTAAGAAGCAGGCAGTAGAGGTCCTCTAATAATGTTTGAACCATATAACAATTCATACATGTCAAGTAAGGCAAATTTCCTCTATCATTTAGGCACATTGGAAGTTATCTACTGAGAAGTCAAAACAACTGGAAAAAACTGATGCTACTGGCACGGCATCATTTCCCTGTGTTAAGATGACAGGTTCTCTTCCACAGAAAGGCTTCTTCTGATTATTTCTCTGAAATAATACTGTCTTGGCTTTGTTTTGTTTTGTTTTGTTTTAATTTATTCGTTTTGCAATTAAAAGTGAGATGGATTATAAATTCAAGTTGCTATCACTCATTCATGTCTTCGTATGAGTAAGTTTTAGATTCTGTTCTCTCAGTGGCTTTTGATAGGGAGAAGGGGTGAAAATATGAGGATGAGGATTGTTTGAAGAGTGGAGAGTATGCAGCCATGGAAGGTGAGGGTGACTCTAAGAACTGGAAATGAAAATACCTTATTCTTGAACATAGAAGGCTCTCAATAAGATTTGTTTAATGAATGAAGACAATGTCTAAATTAAATCTCAATGATTTATAATTTTGTATGGAACTGTTTCTAATAACCAGAAACTATTCATTTTTTTTTCTTCCCTTTGACAAAGGTCAATCTTCAATGTCAGGGAAACATTTGGAAAATATTTTTGTGGAAGAAGAAACCTTTCAAATTCCATCTCAATATTTGTTTTATTACATGGCAGTGCTTTTAAAAAGCCAAAGAGAAAAAAAAAAGATACTTAAAAATAAAAAGAAAATAGGGTGGAGCATAAAAATTTAACAGGGACAAGTAGAATTCTGGACAAAAGAAAATTCAGGAAAGGAATTGACTAATGAAAAAAACTTCTACATAAGATAATGATAAATATTAAATAATTTAAGAAACATAAGCATAAGAAGGCAGGGCTTAACAAAAATGTTATAAGAAATCTAACACAAAATCTACTGGCCCAAGAAAAGGCTGCGGAAATGATATTCAGCAATATTTGAGCTTGGAATTCACTACAAGTAAAGTCTTGGGCCATGCTGGCAGGATTATAAGAAAGAAAAGCTAGGGAATGTCTGGGTGGCTCAAGTCATGATCTTGGGTTCCTGGGATCAAGCCCCATGTTCAGCTCCCTGCTCAGTGGGGAATCTCTTTCTCCCTCTCCTTCTGCCCTTCTCCCAACTCGTGCTTACTCTCTCTCTCATGTTTTCTGTCTCTCTCTCTCAAATAAATAAATAAATAAATAAATAAAATCTTTTAAAAAAAGAAAAGAAAAAGCAAAGTTAAGTGTGCAAATAAACAATTAACAGTGATTTGTATAGTAAAAAAGAAGATATTAAGTTTTTTAGCATAAAACTCCAACACAAAAAATAATAACTCATAAGCCAATATAAAATTACTAACTCCTTTCTCCCTGAAGCAAAGAAGCAATTAATTTGTTCTGTGTTCTCAAAGCATTGTGTTTCTAACGTAAGGCAGCCATTCCTCATCACACTCCAGTTGTCTTCAATGGGTCATGCTGATCATGTGAAGGACATCTCCAGGGAAGGGTCAGTGTGAGAGCTGTCATTTCGTTCCCAGTCCCAACTGCTTAGTCCGGGAAAGAAACGAAATTATGAAACTAAACTAAGGAATGGGAAGAGTAGCACAAATGGAAGCTATTGAGGAGAAAAACGACTCTTCCTTTCTTCAGATTCAGTTTCTTTCTAAATTTATACTCAAAATCCTCTGTCACTATCTAATGTTCTCTACTCTTCTCTCTCACTGGTTTCTCCTTTCCCCATAATGGCTGCTGAAGGAAGAACTACATTCACTGTTCACACGTAGTCAGTCTCTGAATCCCGACAGCTGGTTTCTGCCCCCCATAGTGGATCTAAAAACTCCCTCTTGCGGCTCCTATCTAGAATCAGGTTTCCAGGACTTCATCTTCACCTACGTCTCTGCAACCTTTGATATTAATGACCCACCTTATATGAATCCCCCTAAATACACACCATCTGGTCCTTCTTTTCTGTTCACTTTACTCTTCTGCCTGGGTTCCTTTTCTTTGTTTGTTGAGTGTAGATCAGGGAAGATGATTGTAGTGCAGAGATGTTGAATTGTCAATGAAGGGAAAGTTTCAGACAGAAAGTTTCAGACAGAATAACTTCAAGAATAAGTGGGAACCTAGAGACAGAAATCACTATAAGATCATTTAGATCATTTTCTTTTTTTCTTTAAGATATTTTATATTATTTATTTTAGAAAAAGAGCGTGAGCAGGGAGAGTGAGAAGGAGAGAGGCAGACTCCCCACTGAGCCTGACCCTGGGCTAAATCACCATGAGATAATTTTTTAAAACCAGATATAGGGACTCAATTTTGGGGGGGACCTTAAAAATAAAGACAGTTACACTTCAAGGTTGTACAGGATCTGGACAGAAACTAAAAGACTGGCTGTAAAGACAAGCATAGAATATTTCAGCCCCCCCAAGGTGAATTTCAAGATGCCATTATTAGTCACTTACTTTTTCAGATAATATTTACTGAGCACTTACTATGGACATATCATAGACACAGGTTATAAAGCAGTGAATGAGGCAGATGTGTTCCCTGGTCTTAGAATCTAAGCAAAGTTTACTCTTCAGTGAATGGAATTAGGATTTCAAGGGAAGACTCAGGACAAATGGTGCTAGCCAGAAGGAGCCTTGCAGGAAGAAGAACAGATTTAAGTATGGTCCTGGATGAATTGTTAGACTGCAAATGGAATAATGCATAGGAGAATTACTGCTTTTAGCAACTGCAAGATGAGCAGACTTTGTTTCACAGAGTTACTCTTGACCCAAACTCATCTGTGTCATAAATTTTACCATGGGGCTTCCCACAAGGTAGAATCTGCTCTTGCAGATATTTTAGGAATACTAATTACAACCCCAAAGGAAAGGGAAATGGAGAGAAGGTGGGAAAGCCAGAAGGCAAGAAGGCAAATAAGAAAGAAGGAATGAAAATTGGTTGGTTGGTTCTGGTCTTACACATGGAAGACTGAGTTTAGAACGAACTTGGAAGTAGGTACATTTTTACAAATTCAGCTGAGCTTACCTGAAAGAAGTTGGAGAACAATCAGAGGCATGTCCTCTGCTGCAAGAAAAAATAGTGACAAGAAGGAACAATCTCGCTACCATTTTCATAACGTAAGTTAGTCCAAGCCTGGACAATAAAAAAGCAGAGTATGGCAATGTTTTGAAACGCATCTTGGAGAGAACAGATTGCTTTTGCTGGACCCTCTGGCAGCACAGGTTTTGGAAACAGCGAAATAAGGTTTGGTTCAGGGAACTGCTTTGCATAATTCTTCAGAAATCAGGGGAAAACTGCCTTTAAGACAGATCTCTGTAATTCCAAGATAGAAAGAGTGTTTAATAGTTCATAATGTCTTATGATCTTTCTGGAGGTGAAGGAGAAAGAGGATCACAAGACACTGGGTCTGTGGAGAAGGAGGGTAATATTTGCTTGGAAATTTCTCTGTTAGGAGTGCTCCTAAGAGGAAGTAAAATCTGTGTGTTGAGATAGAGTCCCTGGTTCATCGCCCTTCAGGGTGCCAAAATAAAGCAACACTGTTGATGGACTGGAGATCCCCTAGGATCCCACCACAGCAAAATTCTAAATTTTGCAAGATGAGAGTGTTGAAAATACCCCGACTTGAGAACAGAGTCAATTTGTAAGATGAATGTTTTCCTGGGAATTTAGGATGCATAGGGCATGAAAGAAAATTTCTCACAACAATAGAGTTCAAGTTTGGAAATAAGCTGGCATCCTGTAAATCTAAAATCAGGGAGATTGCCTCTTTGCTCTTTTCTCTAAGCTTTCACTGTTAAGGCTCTTGACTAATTACATCAACAGCAATGTGAATCTGCACTGAAATGTTTACTTACTTCCAAAAACATATCCGGGGCGCCTTGGTGGCTCAGTGGGTTGAAGCCTCTGCTTTCGGCTTGGGTCATGGTCCTGGGGTCCTGGGATCGAGCACCGCTTCGGGCTCTCTGCTCAGCGGGGAGCCTGCTTCCCCACCATCTTTCTCTGCCTGCCTCTCTGCCTACTTGTGATCTCTGTCTGTCAAATAAATAAATAAATCTTTAAAAAAAAACATATCTGATGTGCCTGTTGAGGTATAACTGTTGAGAATGGCATTTTGGTGTCTGTATTTTGTGGATGTGGGGCTTGAGCCAAGGTATTCAATTTATCCCATTGACATGTGAATTCATTGGCAATTGAGGTCTGTGAAGGGCTCATGTTAGCACTCATTCAATTTTTTAGATGCTGATGGAGCTTCCCACCCTCCACTTCCTGGGAGGAAGGCTGAGGATGTGATTGCTGCAGGAGGACATCCAACTCACATGAAGCATCTTTGTGAGATACCCCTGGCCAGGACACAGTAAGAGGAGATGGCAAGGAGAACAGAATTCTAGACTTCAGTTTCCTTTCATTTAATTGGAGAGAATTTATTTCATTTCTTGGACTTGAATTTCTCTCTGGAAATTTAATAATTGGAGGTACCTACGGGTATTGTATGTAGTAAAACCCCCAAATTTAGAGTGTTTTGTGAAGCCCTTTATTTCCTAAGCTCCAGAATTTCATAGGAAGTGGCCTAAGCTTCCCCATCATTGGATATGCATGGATGGTGTGTGAAATTTCAAGGTTCAGTAATTTTGTTTGTTCTCTCCACTTCGCACTCACTCTTTTATGAGGGTAGAGAAGTGATTAAGGAGATCAGTGATGTCCTGGCCTACATTGTTCCACCCTTATTCATTTGTTTGTTTGTTTGTTTGTTTGAGATACCAAGGCCACATATAGTATCCATCCCTCATCTTCTAATGGCGAGGCGATCCTTAATCCTTTACCTGTTATACCTGAAAATGTTGGGCAGGTCCCAGGTAGCTTGGATGCATTTAATTTGGAGTGGAAGAGAGGAAAAAGGCCTCTAGAGCTCTTTAATCTGGTTCCCATGAGAAACTCTTGCTTTGGGGATTATTAGGAAAAGAATTTCAGTTTAAATTGATGGTGAAAATAAGAGCCCTAAACCCGGAGTCATGTAGCCTAGTGTTCATTCTGAATTCTCATGAATTTTCTACTACAACTCATTTCATTTTCTTAGACCTACCATACCCTTCATGTTGCTTTTGTAGACTCAAACTTGTATCAGACTGTTCTGGTTTCCTTTAACATTGCAACCAAGAATTATTTACTGAGAGCCTGTTAAAGGCCAAGCTCTGCACTGGACACTAAGGAAATTGTTGTCACAATTGCTGATTGAATACAATGTCCATTCCCACTTGGGTAGAACATTCTAGTGATAGTGTCAGACACTAGCAAATCGTTAACAAAAACTATAATTATAATTTCAAGAATGCCTTCTTTCTTTGCTGTTTTAATTTATTTTGAATATGTGTGTACTTTATCTTTACAAGGAAATGCAGTTGTTTTTTTTAAAGATTTATTTATTTATTTGAGAGAGAGAGACAGAGACAACGAAAGCATAAGCAGGGGGAGTGTTAGAGGAAGAAGCAGGCTCCCTGCTGAGCTGGGAGCCCAATGAGGGGCTCGATTCCAGGACCCGGAGATTATGACTTGAGCCAAAGGCAGACACTAAGCCATCTGAGCAACCCAGGTGCCCTGGAAATGTAGTTTTTTGTTTTTTTTTTTTTGGAAATGTAGTTTTAAAAGTCAGCATCCACAAGTTGAGTAACACAAACCTAAGTTGCTCATGACTTACTCTTTAGTACAGTTAGTTTAAGCTCTTGGAAAGAGAAAAAAAAAATGGATTAAGATGCTAAGAGAAGGCCTGTGAAGTTTAAAAATTTGTATTATAATCCATGTGTTTAGGCATCAATGGATGAACCCAGCATGTTTATTTGCTGGAAGAGAAACTTCAAGAATGCATTCAAATTTCCATATCAGTGCATGTCACTGTTGAGAAGCAACGAAGACTGAATATAGTTGATCTGGTATCTGTTGGCTTTACTATGCGAAACAGAATTGTTCGGTCAGCATTCCTACAATGATGCCAGTCAATTTTGTCTTTAAAAAAAAATCAACCTTTGGCATCTGTATTATTGCAATGTTCTTGTCCTATTTAGCAAATGTACAGAAAATAGATGTGACTGATTTTCTCCAAGCTTGCAATTCAAAGTTGTTATTTTTGTCTGAAAACTTACGAATTTGGGGAAAAAAACTGTTTTTTCTTTAGTACCCATGAGAGTTTATTTTCCTTACTCTTCTACAGTTCCAAAATCTTGGGAAATTTTGTTTTCTTAAGGGTTTCCTTTCATTTTTAGCTTCTTGGTAGCTGGATTTTAAAGAAAATTCCTTATGGATAATGCATGAAATATTTTCTTATTAAAAGTCATGTTAAGTAAGCAAAGCTTATTCTCACTTAAACTTTACAATAAGAGAAAAGCAACCAACAAAAGTGTGAGGTAACTGTGAGTATAATAGTAATCAAGGCAAATTATTTTAGGTGCTTTTTTGATATCTCTGGGGCTCCTGCTTAGGAAGAATACCAAGGGGGCCAGATAAATCCCAGCATATTGCTGTATCTTATGGTGAATGTGATCAACCAAGAACTCATGGGTTTGCTTCCAGTAACTCGATAGATTGAGAAAAAAAGATATATATTGTTTCGTCAACAGAGAGTATACTTAAATTTCATATATCCAAAATGGACTCAACAGTGTGTTTATGTCATTGTGCTATTGTGTCAAAAGAAGTGTAACCCTAATAACTGTAGAATGCCTAAATGACCCAGTCTTTGCAGAAAGATTTTTAAAGGCACACAATTTAAGAGTCATAGTTGATTTTAAAATAATCACATTTTAGACTTTTGTCTTACAAAGACGCTAAAACAGCTCTAGTTCATAATTGTCAAAAATATCTATCAAAATCCCTCATGCTCAACACTCAGGCCTCTCAGTTGCCCTAAATTCATAGGAGCTTCTTTCCTGACCCAGTTTTTCTTCTTTCTTCCTGACCCAGCTTCTCCCTTGACCCAGCTCCTCCCCTTTCTACATTCCTGACCCAGTTTCTCCCCTTCTCTCCTGACCCAGATTTTCTCCTAACCCAGCTTCTCCCCTTTCTTCTCTTCTGACCCAGCTTCTCTCCTGAGCCAGCTTCTCCGCTTTCTTCTCTCCTTGACCTACCTTCTCCCCTGACCCAGCTTCTCCCCTTTCTTCTTTCCTGACCCAGTTTCTCCCCTTTTCTCCTGACCCAGCTTTTCTCCTGACCCAGCTTCCCTTTCTTCTCTCCTTGACCCAGCTTCTCCCCTTTCTTCTCTCCTTGACCCAGCTTCTCCCCTTTCTTCCCTCTCATTACCGTTAGTGTATGTATCATCTTAACCTCTTCCAAAGAGAAGAATGTTCTTCTTCTCTAGCAAAAAATCAAACACGGAAATAACCCAGTGGAGAATCATCTTCATGGGCAGGATTTCAGGAGGAAGGCTGTGAGCATCACTCTGAGTCACACTGACTGTTACAGAGTGTCACCTAAGAGTCCTTCCTCGCCCTGCCATTCTATTCTCCCATCCAATGAGTAGCTGTTGAGCCACTGACCACATTTCAGGGATTAATGCACACCTTGGGCTGAGACGATGAGCAAAAGAGAGAGCATTTCTTTCCTGTGTTATTGTTTCTATTGCTGCTGTAAAAAATAACCATATACTCAGTGACTCAAAACAACACACATTTATTATCTTCAGTTCTATTGGTTAGAGGTTCAAAATGGACCTCACTGTACTGAAATGAAGATGTGTGCAAGGGTACATTCTTTTTTGGCAGCTCCAGGGGAATCTGTTTCCTTGCCTTTCCAGGTTCTAGAGGCTGCCCACATTCCTTGGCTCATGGCTCCCTCGCTGCATCTTCAAAGCGAACAATGGTGCACGTCTCTGGTCATCACTCCATAGTCACGACAGTCTCTGACTTTCTTCTGCCTCCCCTTCTACTTTTAAGGCCTCCTGTGATTGCACTGGACCCACCTTGATAATCCAGAATCATCTCTCTACCTTCAAATTAACTGATGTTCCACCTTAATTCCATCTGCAACCCCAAAACTAATCACATACTCATGGTTTTGAGGGTTAGGATATGGAGGTTACTATATTGGAGGTTATTATACATGGAAGTTATTATATTGCCCACCAGTGGAATAGGCTGTTCAGGTTTGCAGAGAATCTAAACCAGTAACTAGGCAATCAACATACAGTGGGCTTAGTGCTGATGGGGAAAGTCTGGGAATGCCTAGAAGGGTCACCCAGCAGGGATTTCTAGGTTGGAGAAGCTTTTCCAAAGTACTAATGAAGATGAGATTGGGGAGAGAAGTGGGCATAATCAATGGATGTTGTGGTTCTAGGGGTAGGAAGAACATTCCACAGAGAAGGAATACCAAGCACATACCCACAGAATGCAGAGAGGGAAGACAGAGCATCCCCCAAGTTGGAGATTAAAAGAAGTTCCTTATGGCTGGGGCAAGGACTCAGGATGGGGTAGGAGCTGGGCCTGTGAGTTCCAAAAAGCAAGAAAGGACCAGATCATAAAGAGATGTGTTGGCCTTGCTAGGTGGGAAGTGGGGTGAGGCCCCGCCCTTCTCGGAATGCATACCCACTTCAGGGTTTCAACCAGAGGTTGGTTGGCATTGCATTGGCATTTGAAAAAAGCCATTCTGGCAGCTGTGTTTAAAATCAGTTAGAGGAAGGTCAGGCAGGACATCTTATTAGTGACCTAATTGGGTAAAAGTAAAAGATCACCCATTAATTAGGATAACAGACTAACCATTTCATGTCAAGTTAACTCCAAAGAAAAACAGTGTTAAGCAAGAGACCTGAAAGTGTCAGATGCGTTCAGATCTAAGTGATGCTGATTATTGAAAGAAACAGCATCTGTGAAGAAATGAGGAGGATGACTATTTGGAAAATGAAAACTATGAGAAAAATATTTTTTAAAAAGTACCTATTAGCCACAGGGTGCTTAGGCGGCACAGTCAGTGAAGCGACCAACTCTTGGTTTCAGCTTAGGTCATGGTCTCAGGGTCATTAGATTGAGCCCCATGTCTGGCTCCATACTCAGCATGGAGTTTGCTGAAGATTCTCTCTTTCCCTCTGCCCCTCTCCCACTCCATGTGCAAGCTCTTTCTCTCTCTCTAAAATAGTTAAATCCTTCTTTTTTTAAAGTACCTATTGGCCATATTAGAAACTTATCTCAAATTGCACCTGATTGTTGCAAACATATGCAAATTGTATTTAGTCAGCAATTGGTGTTAATGAACTAAGGGCATCAATGGTTCATCCTGTGGTCCTGTTGTCCTGTGGGAGGTGGAAGTTGGGGGATTGCTCTGTGATATGACACTACACCGCACAGCATAGATAAATTGTACATTGGAATTAATCTACAAATTTATCACTTAACTTTTAAATGCTTTTGGTGACTTATTTTTTTTTATCTCTCTTGTAATTTCTCCCAGACACTTGGCACTTCCTTCTCATCAGTAAGATCTGACCAGTAAGTCTTTTCAAATTAAATAGACAGCAAAGTGTCACATATTCCCCCGGATTCTAGTTCTCATTTCTTTGACAATTTGTTCTGTATTTACGATAAAATAAAGGAAAATGTTCTAATTTAAACCTTTCAAGATTTATGAGAAGCATACTATCTGCTTGGAGAAGTTGAAATCCAGAGAGTTGGAAAATCAGATGGATTGAAGAGAGTTTTTTATACCTCTTATTTGTACTTTCCAAACTACCTGAGGTTGCCAGCTTGGGTAGAACATCTCGTAACAGGCTTCCTGGTGAGAGTTTTGACACTTCCACTTCTGGTTCCTATTGGAAATACCACAAAATAAGCCTTCTGTGCAGCATTTCAGTAGTTCTCATGCCAATTCAGGAATTACAGAAAGAGAAACTTACCCTCAAACATCAGAACTTTAAAAGGCTGTAGTTTGAAATTAGTGGTCAAGCTCTAATGGCGCTCCAAAATCCCGGATTTGAAGATATGTCTAGCAAGAAAGAAAGCTTTTAGTTGAAAGTAACAGCAAACTGGATTAACACAGGCTTACACAGGAGACATCTGCTATTTACTTAAAATCAAAATCAGGAGGTAAATCTTCCAGAGCTGGGCCAGCCACTCTGCAACATTGAAGTTAATCACTGTTTCCTATCAACTTCAACATCTCAAGATTTTTCTGGGACTGACCATGAATTTGTTGTCCAATTCAGAATCCTTTTGAGTATGAAAAGGGCATTATCAAAAATTATACTGGGCCAGCAGGATTCACCTGAGATTGTCTCAGGCAAATGAGTACATATAGTTACACGATTTTTTTTTTCTCATGCTGTTGCCTCATTGTCTCAAAATGGCTGTCACAGTTCCAAATACTGTTCCTATCACCACACACAAGGGCAAGAAGCAAGGTGAAGAGAACATGATAGCAAGCTTACTTTCCAGGACTGCCCCTTTATCAGAAAGAAACTGTTTTCTCAGAAGCCCTCATAAGATATCTATCTACATCTCATTGCCACCATTAGCTGCAAGAAAAGCTGAGAACTTGTGTTAGCCAAATAGAATCAGTCACGATAAGTTTGGAAGACTAAGAGCTTAACACCTGGGGCAGGGCCCAACAAACAAAATGGGGCTGTTTACAGGGAATAAGGGAGATGATATGGTCATTGACTAACTGGGAAGGCCTCAGCCAATGTCAACTTCCACCCTTTTAAAACAGGGAAATTGTTACGACGTTGGTATTTGAACATAACTCTATGTCAGAGTTTCTAGATTACACAAATATTCAGGTTCTCCTGTATAGCTTTGTATACATCAAGTTTATATTTTCTACCCTCCCTTGCATTTAGATATGTCCATATGGCTGAATTCTGATATAATCTGTGCCATTTTTGGGGAAGCCCAAAAAACCCTCTAAGGGCAATTCTCCCTCTCTCTTTCCATTCACTAACAGGAGGGAGACAACTCTGGGAAGGATCATAGAGGAAGGTGAAGCCTTGGGGCAGAAGAGCTTGGGTTTCGTAATGTTGATACATGATGAGCAGGGCTCTTTCCACTGAAAGGGCAGTGACATGCTAAATCACAAAAATACTGAGGTGGACTGTTAACATTGGTTGGTCTGTCCCAGAGAATACTGTCCATTTTTGCAATATTTCTTATCAGCTGGATTAATTCACTTGCCTGACTCAGGTGGGAAAAACCACTCCGCTCTAACATCCTTAGCTGGTAGCACAGAGCTTGGCACAGAGTAGGTCCTCATTACATCGGTATAAATGATTAAAAGGAAAACCCTACCAGAGAACCAAATGGGCTCTTCCATCTGGTGTCTCCAAATGCAAACCGAAAATAGAGGAAACAGTCTTCACATCCTATTCTGTGTCCTCAGATAAAGGAAGTTCTTGATAATAACACACAAAATCATTTTTCACTTTTGTTTTCCAAAATCTGTCTCCCTCGCTAACTGTCCCTCATGACCAGGCTGGTCCTCATAGGCAAATCAACGTGGCTTTTCTTCACTGGCCATCACCGGCCACTCGAAGGGGCTGCTAGTATCCATCCTGTCTTCATTGTCAAGTTAAAACACATGTGAGACTGGAAGCTGCCATGGGTGAGAGGCATCTAATCTATGTCCGTCATCAGTCATGTCGTGACCTCTCTAAGCAAAGAGCTACATACTCTCTCAAGGCCTTTCCTGTGGGTTCCTTCTTGTGGCCCCGAAGGAAGCAGGGTCACAGATCTGGCTGGGAGCACAGGGCGGGGAGGGGGGTGAGGTAGGGGTGTGGTGGGACCCTGACTCCGCTGACAACCACTGCGAGGACTTCAGTTGCCAGGGGCTTATTTGGGAGCCGCTACCAGGGACTGTTTCTCATTGTAGGAATTTTATTGAGCTCTTTCTCGTGATCTTTTGTTAAGCCAGTTATTAAACAACAATGAACAGTAGTAACAGTAATAATAATAATAAGTAAAATTATGAAATTGGCTTTGGAATAAATTATGTACTATAAAGTACCTTTTTATGTGCCTCACTTGGCCTGTGTCACTGAAAGCAAATTCAGGGTGACAGGCAGTAACAAGCGTGCATGTGTCAAAGTTAAGAGCATTGGGCTGGGGTCAGAACGTCAACTTTAACCTTCACCAGCCAGGAGGCTTTGGACCCGAGTTTGTCCTCTTATTTTCCGTATCTTAAAACATCAGGGACAATAAACAAGGTTTTAGGGTTTTGTTGGGAAGAGAACATAAGATAAGAGCTTGGCTGGTAATACCTGTCATACACTGCAGACACTCAGCGCTGTGGGAACCCGGGCAGTCAGATGTCATTCCTCTCCATGAGGATGCTCTTCCTGAGCCACTGAGCACCTGGGTGCAGAGCCAGAGGTGTGTGTGTGGGCGGGGGGGGGTGGCATTCAGGCCTCCACATTCCGTGCTAACTTTATGCTCCTAGCAAAGAGACTTATGTTTCCCTACTGCATCCTGGCTGTATGTTAGATTCTCTGGGGTCAAGTGCCACTCACGAAGGTGCTATTTCATTGTACTGAGTAGCACTTACAAGGCCGGCCTATCTTTAACATAGTGCCGTGACGCTGAACCCTTGGCAAAGGGCACAGAGACAGGAGGCAACCGTGGTGCTTTCTCCTTTTCTTAAAAGATCTTAAAAATGAATGGCAATATCAAAAGACGGAATTCTAACCACCAGGCACAAGTCCAAGTTACCCCTGGTGCATGATATTTCCAGAGCCAAAGCTGAGACTGCCAGGCAGAAACCGGGTAGTTACGGGCTATGGAAGCTGGGGCCCTGCATCTCAGCCACTCCGCGCTCCCGGTACGCAGTGCTCACCCCGAGCGCGAGGGCAGGTGCACCATAAACTACACCAGCAGTGCCTTGTGAAGCCTCTTTTCCATAGTACCCTGCAAGCGGTTGGGGATGCCCTGGATGCCCTTAAATCTGGACATGGATCTGTCTCTTAGCATTGCTGATCACCGCGCAGCAGCTGCGTAAACATTACCTCTACCCAAGTGACAAGGATCTTTTGAAAAATCTGCACCAGCGCCAATGCTTGAAAAAGAAAGCACCCAAGGCTTCTCATTCGCAGTGGCTCTGACAAAATGGGTGTCCTAAAGACAGCATGCACCTCTATCCAGGATCTGAAAAGCCATCACGAGGATTTCCTAGAAGTACTGAGTGTTGGTTGACTTTGTGTTCCGTGGCATACAGCCCCCCACCCCTTCTGCCTTCAACCCTAGCTAGCCATTTTCCTAAATCTGCAGCCCACTTGGGTTGTCCCATTGCAAAATTCAGGCAGAAAATACCAGAGGCTGGGTTGACATAAGCTTGGCCCACTAAGAAAATTAATAATGAATTTATGTGATCAAGTAATTAAATAAATGGAAGTTACATTGAAAGCCTGTTAGATTTTCCAGTCCAGTTATTGCATTCAAAGTTAAAATTATCAGATTTAAGGTGAGACATCTTACTATTTTTAACTGGTGATATTTAGCTTCCTCTCCAATCAAAAACCTCAATTATAAGCTGTTTTTTTTTTTTAAAGATTTTATTTATTTATTTGACAGACAGAGATCACAAGTAGGCAGAGAGGCAGGCAGAGAGAGAGGAGGAAGCAGGCTCCCCGCTGAGCAGAGAGCCCTATGCGGGGCTCGATCCCAGGACCCTGGGATCATGACCTGAGCGGAAAGCAGAGGCTTTAACCCACTGAGCCACCCAGGTGCCCCAATTATAAGCTGTTTTAACATATAACATGTGTGGGGCCTCTCTGTTCCACCAGAAGCAAATGCATGAGGCATTTTTCTTTCTCCTTCTCCTCCTCCTCCTCCTCCTCCTCCTTCTTCTTCTTCTTCTTCTTCTTCTAGTGAATAGGGAGCCACACTCTGTGCTTTGCATGTTATTTTATTTTGTTCTTTAGGATTTAGTAGATATGGGGATGTATTATTATCTCATTTAATTCTCATAATAGCCTACTGTTTACTAGCCCCATCTTTCAAAGGAGGAACTTGAGGCCCAAAGAAGTTAAGTAACTTGCCCAAGGTCACACAGTAAGCTCAGAGCTGTGATTTTCCTGCAGGAATCTGGCTCCAGGGTGTGTAAGTTCCAACCACAGCTGCCTTTTGCAGTAAACCCTGCAGGAACCCTTACCACAGCCTCAGAAAGGATATGCTTCTTCCTTGCCCTTCTCGTTTCCTTCCGCGTCTGAGGGCCAGAGACTGCTTTTGATAAATGTTCACTGAGTAAATAAAGGTAGCAGTATTATTATTTTAAGTTTACAAGAAAAAATGGCAGCTCTGAGAAGCTAAGTAAGAGCGGAACCACTCAGGATTCAAAGTCAAATCTATCTGCTCTTAAAGCCCATGGCATTGGCCATTCTCACAGTGCACGTGATCGCTCTGTACTTTCACTGTGGAATTCTTATAGAGTGCATTATAATTTATGTACTTGTGAGCCATTCTCCTCAATTCCTCCGAGAACTTTTTCTAGGAGGAGGGTGGGGAGATGCAGTTGGCCAGCAGAGTCATTTTGCTCTTGGCATTCTGGTACCCCAGATTTGCAACAGAGAGCACTGGCAGAGGTCTGTTAAAGATGTTGTAATATAAATGAAAGCACAATGAGTGACTTAAACAACAATGCTTTTGGGCGCCTGGTTGGCTCAGTTGTTAAGCAATTGCCTTTGGCTCAGGTCTTGATCCTGGAGTTCTGGGATCCAGTCTCCCATTTGGGGTCCAGCTCCATGGGGACTCTGCTTCTCCCTCTGACCTTCCCCCCTCCTCATGCTTTCTCTAGTGTGTGTGCACTCTCTCTCTCAAATAAATAAGTAAAATCTTTAAAAAAAAAAAAAAAGTTTAAAAAAAACACAAGGCCTTTCAAACACTTTCTTTGCTTTTTTACAAAGGGTTACAGTCAGCGATGAGGTCATTTTTATTCTATCACTTGAACTTTTGCTTGAGAAAAACATTAACAAGCATCTCCTTCCAGAAATCTTGCAATTTGTTTAGTCATGGGGACCCTGAGGCCATCTGCTATTCAGCTGCCCGAGTTGTTTATTCATACTTTTGCCCATTCATCTGTTTCGTGTTTCCTTTTGTCCATTTCTCACTTAAGATAAACAGAAACCTGTCAGCGTGTGACGAAAGCCAAGCCCCAGACTCTGTGTGTAATGAGAATACACTATTTGTCAGGGGAGGGAGGAGCAGAAGGGGAAGGAAGAAAACCCACTTGCTGGTTCTTAAAAGGCAGAAGATCATTTTAAATTTCTCATTATGTCTTCCTCTTGTAGCTGACCTTCGCCATGCCCTTTGGATTACAAAAAAAGGAGGAGTGTGACATGGAGTCGTTCCAGCCATGCAGACCTTGCAACACAGTTACTCCTTTTCTTATCATTTAAAGAATTTCTGATTATTTCACCTGGGCAGAAAGTCTGCTTTTCCATCTCAGACAACATGTTTGTAGAAATGCATAGGTTTTGCAAGAAAAGAGATACCATTCTCTTAGAAACTCAGAAATGCAAGGGAAGATATTACTAATTCCTCACCTTCCCTTTCTCGTCACTTTGAATCAATCCCTTCCAATTATGTGTCATAAGTGACAGAATGCCCAAACCAAACCGGCTTACCCAAAATGAAATTAATTATCCCTCATACCTGCAAAGTCCCAAGGTGGGACTGATCTCACAAAAGACTTGAGTAGGACTTACATGAAATTGCTAGGGCCTGGTTTCTTCTGTCATTCATCCCTGTGCCCTGTGTTGTGCAGGGGGTGGGTGTGGGTCTCCTTGTCCTGTACTTCATACAGTGGCCAAGTGGAGATGTGAGTTTCAGTGACAAGTTCCCAGGGACACACTGCAAAGGAAAAGGATTTACCCTTTTCGGTTCCAGAAGCTTCAGCAGATATCTCCTCATCATTCACTGACTTTGATGGTGACATACCCATTCTCCAACCCACCACTGAGGCCAGGGGAAGCCAAGGCACTGATTGGCCAGGATGCAATCCTTGACAACTCTGAACCTTGGGTTGGAGGATGGAAAGGTGAGTTTACCCTACTGGAACTCTGTAGGAGATCCCCAGAGATAATCTGTAGCTACTGACTCCAGAAGGGCAAACAGACAACAAACAAAAGATCCAGATGGTTAACTGAGTAATGGTACCTGCATACTATGGGAAATTACTCAGTCATAGATTTTTTAATATGAAAACATGAAAATCAAACAAGATGCATCTGATGACCTAATTATGTAAGAATCAATACATTTCAATATTAACGTAAACAATTACTAATATTAAACATATTAATATCTTAATATAAAATAACTGGAGGAGATGTGACAGGGAGTTAGTTACCTTGTGGTATCCACTCTCCCCTTTGCTCTTCTTCTTTGGGAAAAACAAAACAAAAAACAAGAACAGAAACAAGCAGAGAGAACACTGTATTTATTTTCACACATGCTTGAGAACTTGGAATGAGAGAAACATCAGTTATGAGGACTGTAACAAACCAGCTAAAGGAGAAGCCATTTACTCAGCTCCACTAGATATGACCACTAAGGAATACAGCCTAGTTTCTAGAACTCATCTTTTAAGAGAAACTAAGAATGAGATTCTTATGTGGATTCTCCTACTTTTTATACAAATGGCTACTGACTCAGTCAGGCTGTATAGAAAGCCATTCCTCTGTAAGGACTTCTAGCTCCTTTGGCCATAAGAGTAACAGGCTGAATATGCAAAAAGATAAAAGGAAATACCTACCTCTATACCAATATCTACTTTACAATGAGAAGATTGATCAATGTAGTTAGACCTACTCTACACAAACTACAAAGAAAAGAGATGCTATTAATATCATCTTAAAGTCATTATCCTCTATTGAACCTTACTTCACACAACCTCTAGGAAGATAGTCTAAGATACTTACAACTTTCTCTAAAATCAGTCAAATTCCCTCCCAGTGAGTTCCTTCTTGGGCCTCAAACAGGATCAAATCAGTACCTAAACCACTGGGATTATTTTCAAATGTCTTTATGGGGGCCACATAGGGGATATTGATTTCTTAAGTTAAATTGTAGCCCTCTCAGCTCAATTCCCGGGACCTATGTTAATCCCCTAGTTCAACAAGTATGGTTGGAGTCGAAATTGCTATATTTTCCAGAGCTCCAGATGTATGAGAAGAACAACTCAGAGATTCTAGCAGAATGGAAAGCCCACCTATCTGTTTTGGGCAGTCTATCAAGTGGGACGTCTTAGTCTTAAGGAACTTTCTTCATACAACTGGTTAAAATTATGAAGTCATTAGTTACCTGATAAAATTCCATACTTTCACTGAAGTTCCAGGTCTAGACTGAAATGTGCTATAGCTTTTGGGACTAGTGGGTATGGCTGGTGCCTTGAAGCAGTTTGTACAGCTAATAAGGAGTGTCTCATATTACACAGGTGGCTGGGCTCAGGGGGACAGAGATTCATTTTGTGTTACATGCCTGCACAGCTCTGGATCCTCAAGCATGAGATGAAGTGTGGGTACCTCCCCTTAGGAGGCTCATAGTATGGCAGCACCTCAGAAAGTAATATTCCCTCTTCTCAGCAAACATCCCAACCATCAGCTGGCCCAGCGTCCCTCCTATGGAACCACCTTCTCCCAGAAGCTAGGAGATACACCAAGAAGACAGAACCAGACCACTAGAGCTTCAGTAGGCTTCCTGATATTTTGGGAATTCTGACAGAGTTCTAAAAAGAGTTCCCATTTTAACATTTACCTGAGGAGGACAGATGGCTAGAGAATATCAATCTTTAGAGTTGGGCACCTAGGAAGACTCTACTTCTTTGCTGTCAGTGAGCTAGCTTGTGGGGGAATAAGCTCAGATCTGTTGGTCCTCAGAAAACAAAAGGCTTGTGACTGAAAGTATTCACCTTGTTTATTTGGTCATTATTTTCGCGGTCCATTTATCTAACAAATATCTGTGGAGCAGCCACGTGTGCTTCTGGAAATCCTCTCCACTGCTTTAAAGGAGGTTCTTCTGTTTTGCTTCTCTTGCCCTTCTCTGTCCCTTCTTGTACTTCCTCTTTACCTTGCCTTGTTTGTCACTTCAGTGTCGGGGTGGCCTCTGTTGTAGCTACATTACTCCCTTTTAATGATATTTATAATTTAATTTTATAATTAATTAAAAATTTAATGATATTTGTAATTTCTATTTTATTTAGTGTCTATGTCTCATTTCTTTTATTGCAATGAATATTCTTGGAGGTCAGTGCCTATGTGCTTCATTCTTTTTTTTCTATTTTTCTTTTTCTTTTTTTTCTTAATTATTTTTATTAAAATATAATGTGTTATTTCCCCAGGGGTACAGGTCTGTGAAATCGTCAGGCTTACACATTTCACAGCACTCACCATATCACGTACCCTCCCCAACGTCCATAACCCAGCCACTCTATTCCTAACCCCCCACCCCCTACCAACTCTCAGTTTGTTTTGTGAGATTAAAAGTCTCTTATGGTTTGTCTCCTTCCCTATCCCATCTTGTTTCATTTTTTTCCTTCCCTAAACACTAAACACCCCCACCCTGACTCTCAAATTCCTCATATCAGGGAGATCATATGATAATTGTCTTTCTCTGATTGACTTATTTTGCTCAGCATAATACCCTCTATGCAGCCATCAAAAGAAATGAAATCTGGGGCACCTGGGTGGCTCAGTGGGTTAAGCCGCTGCCTTCGGCTCAGGTCATGATCTCAGGTCCTGGGATCAAGTCCCACATCAGGCTCTCTGCTCAGCAGGGAGCCTGCTTCCCTCTCTCTCTCTCTCTGCCTGCCTCTCTGCCTACTTGTGATCTATTTCTGTCAAACAAATAAATAAAATAAAATAAAAAAAAAGAAATGAAATCTTGCCATTTGCAATGACATGGATGGAACTAGAGGGTATCTGCTTCATTCTTATATTTCCAAAGACCCTGGCAGAGTGCTATTGTTGTGAAAGCGGGACAGGATTAAATCCAAAGCCGGCTGTCTGTTTTGTATAACAAATGGTCACCTTTAATCCTTTCTCCTGCTATTGTCCTCAATCTAAAATTATTGAGAAAATAAGGTTTCAGTTATATGGTAGACAAAAACCAGAGTTGGATTATATTTATATTCACATTCATATTTCTATTAGATTACTATAGCCATGTACAGCAAACAAAATTCCATAATGCCAAGCCACCTGGTCAAGCTGCTAGGGAGACCAGGGCACTCAAATGGGAATAATGATAATTATGACGCTCACAATGACTGTGGATATTGTCAACTATTATCCCTTAGGAAGTGGTCACTACTAGCTACATAATATACTGAATTACATGTATTATCTAACTTGATCCTCACAACAACTTTTTACCATAAATACCATTAAGGTCAACTGAAAAAAAGAAAAAAGGAAACTCAGGAAAAATCAACAACTTACTCTTACCCATGGTTATATAATTAATGAAGGCACACAGCTGCATCAAATCCTATCAACAATACTCTTGCCCTTCTCCCCCCTGTGATAGAACCACTCAATGAGTGTTGAATCAATTTAAACACAGAATTCCTCTAGGAATGTCTCCACATGATACATTCCGGGTTCTGTCAGGAACATCCAGGAGCACAGCACTTAGGACCCAGCCACTGCTGACTTCATGGCACCTGGAGCTCTAGTATAGGATCATAACTGGGGCTGGGACTCCCACTGGGAAATCTAGGGAGCTCATCTAGTTCAATGATGTCATGTTGCCATCAAACCATGTTATACTTTAAGTCTTCATTTGGGATACCAGAGTCTGGCATTCACCATGAGATCTCACTATAGAAACTATTTGTTGAATATTTAAGTTCCTAAAATTGTCTCAGGGTTATTCTTGGCATTTGAGTGTATGGTGGTAAACAAAACGAACACATTCTGTTGTTCACTACTTTCATCCCAACACTAGATTACAGCCTAGAACATTCTAACTGCTCATTAAACACTTGTTGAATGAGGAATGAATGCATGAATAAATGGATTTCTGCTTTAGCTCCATGACTTAACATCTCCCCCTTCTTACCCATGTAGCTCATGTCCTCGGATCCCAAATTTTGGTAAATAAGTTTTTCTTCCAGGGCCAACATTCCTGCAGCTCTCCTCATCCCCACCCCCTTCTTTGACCAGCCCAATGGTTGGCTTAATTTTTATTTTTCAGTTCCTGCTAGAGGGTGCCAACCAGTGTTAAGTGATTGTACCAGTCAGCTTTAGGCTAAGTTATGCTGTGGTAACAGCTGACCCCAGTATCTCAGTGTTTAGGAAAACAAAGATAAGTTTATTTTTCATTCACATGAATAGCTGTTCATCAGGTACAGCTTTACTCCAGAAGCAGCATATCTGAGATACATTAATATCAGTTCTATAGCAAAGGGAGGACAACAGAGTCACCAAATATCTTTTAGAGCTTCTGCCTGAAAGAGCTGTTCATCACTTTCATACCCATTCATCAGCCAAAACAATTCGTGTGACCAAACCTCAATTCAAGGTTTAGATCAGTACAGTCTTTCCACAGAAAGCAGGGGGGGGGGTACCATGAGTCATGTGACCAAGCCTAATGTCAGGGAGACAAGGACTTGTAACTCTTCCACATGAGGGGCAGTGAATCAAGCCATGTCAAACTGGCCCTTGCCACCTGGAAACCTACCTCTTTATTCTACCCCTAAGTTACTGGAAACCTGACTAGATTAGAAATTAAAGTGGTCTTTGAAAGCCTCTTTGATTGAAGAAGGGATGTAGTAGTGTCTGAGATACTGTGGAAACTACTGATCACATAGAGATATTCCAAGAGCATTGTCTTATCATCTAAAGCTTGAAACTGATGACCTTCAGACTTCCTTTCAACGCCAGGTTCTGTGTAAAAGAAAAAAGGCCCGAAAGTCTTTGGAGAACCCTCAACAGTAGAGGTCACTTTTACTTTGTGGCCATGATTTTAACATCCTTTAAAGGGTAAATATAAAATATGAGAAGAGGATAAATCGAGGACATTCAGGATTATTCTGAAGCCAGAAAAAGCAAAGCATCCATGTTAAACAGTTTGTTACTGTCTTCATATCGGAAAACTCCCTGGTAATGGTTGCTCTTTGTGACTATGTCATTCTCAGCAGCAAAACAACACACAAGACCAGCAGCCTCCATCTCCTTATTTATTAATTAGGATTGCCCTCTGCTCTGCTGCTGGTTTGAAACCTTGATGTTTTCAACATTGTCCCTCTCTTTTAAGGTTTACCTCACTGCTACTAAAAAATGGCTATCTGGTCATTTTAAAATCTAAAATATGGCTTTAATATGGGGTTTTGGTGGCTTTCTGTTTCAGTGGTGTAGAAAATTGGAATTTAAGCCATTCCAAACCAATGGATAAAAGGTATATAAAGACAAAAGAGGATGAGTAGAGAGGTTCATAGAAATAGCTAAAAGTTGAAGCAAGTCAGTGAAGAGGGTTACTGTGTTTGTCCTGGCATCATTTTTATGAAGAATTCCAGAAATCTCTATCTTTCATTAAAATGAGATCTAACTCCAGCTTGTGTCCCTCTTACCAGCTTCATGGATCACTGAGAGCCGAGTTTGGCATCCTCAGACAAAGGTGTGATACCATATCGGGAGGTTGTAGGCATGGCCTGGCAGGGAAGGGTCCCATGTCTGCCAACCTATCAGGCCTTGAACCGAGCTCATCGCACTGTGACTGAAGCAGCCTGGCTTCAGCGTGCCAGCAGGAGCAACAACTGTGCGCCATCGGGTGTGAACAGATTACTTATTAGGTCAACCTTGTGCCATGGTTCAGTCAGAAAAAAACTGGGAGTGTGGAACTTGATTGAGTTGGACAGTACAGTTTCAGAAACAGGTACAACTTTTTGTAAGAAATGTTTCAAATGACCTCCTCATGCCCTATCCAATTTGACTACAAATCAAATCCCTGCTTTAGATTTGCTCATGTTCAAACTTCCCAGAAAATATTCAGTCAAATGTCTATTGACATCACGTGAAAGATGATTATAAACTAACTTTGAAACTCTAACATAGCACACCTGAAATCCACAAATGAATTTCATTCCTTTCAAAGTAGCTGCCATCATTCTACTTACTTAAAATGCTGCCCTTTGTAACACTAGACAAAGGGTCTCATTTACTGGGTCACAACCAGAAAATGGGGAATAATTAAAAACTATTTAAGCTTCGTATGGCTAATAAGGCATAAAGGAGGCTTTCTCCATTTTCTTATACCAGCCGTATCCCATTTTGATGCATAAGTTAAACTCACTGAAGAATGATCTTAGCCTGGGGCACCTGGGTGGCTCAGTTGGCTAAGTGTCTGCCTTGGGCTCAGGTCATGATCCCAGAGTCCTGGGATCCAGTCCAGGCTTTCTTCTCCGCAGGCAGCCTGCTTCTCCCTGTCCCTCTGCCACCCCCCCTTGATTGTGCTTTCCCTCTCTCAAATAAATAAATAAAATCTAAAAAGAAAAAAAAAAAAAAAGGAATGATCTCAGCCCCGTAACTAATTCTCATGTTAGAAAAGAATTGCACAAGTTTATGGCCACATCTTATTTTTCTACCCTAAGTTTTCTTACCCAGTTGATATATTTCATTCATTCTTTTGCTCATTCATTAGGTAAATCTTTATTGAGGCTGTATGTTGTGCGAGGAAAGGTGCTACATGGCTCCTTACTTACAGAACTTACCTCCAGGTGAGGGCAAACAAGAAAATTGATCATAGAACAGGAAGAAGGAGTCAACTGTTAGTCAGTCTGATAGATGGAGGCAATAAATGTAGCTGGATGGGAAGTTTTCTAGGAGTAGAAATGTCTTGTCCAAAAGGCACAAATGAAACAATAGCTGACAGGCCAGTATCGGGCAGAGGAGAGAAGACGGAGCATTGAGCAGAGGCAGTAACATGGGCAAAGGTCAGACATGGCGAGGTTTGGCCTGGTAGGGAATTTAAAAGCCTCTGGAGTGTAAGTAAGGTACATGGGGAGACAGCGAAGGACAGTGTTGGCGTCAGAATGAAGTTTTTGCAAAAACCAAATCTACTCTCCAATGCCTACTTCTTCCCCTCTTACCTATCCATTTGATTCTTGGCTAATGCCATTTCTTGCTTAGAATCCTACTCCTGCCTTCCAACTTCTCTCTCCTACTGCACCTCTTTTTTCCCTAACACCCATTCTCCTCCATATCTAGAGGATTCTTGTTAAAATCTACTCGATGATGAAGTTCCCTGCAAAAAGTCCTGCACTGACTCTCAGCCTTTAAGACAATATGCAAATAGTTAAGTGTGGCTGAGGAACATCTTGATTTACCTCTCTAAATCAGTTTCCCAAAGCCTCGTCTGTATGATACCAGTTCCTAGGGAGTTAATAAGGAACATTCAAGGAGAAAAATAAATTTTAAGGTAAAACAAATTTGGAGAACACTGGGGAAAAGCTACAGATTTCCTTAGCACAGTCCTTGACATAAAAATATGTTCTCAAATCTCTAAGAAAGGAATACGTCGAGGCACCTGAGTGGCTCAGTGGGTTAAAGCCTCTGCCTTCAGCTCAGGTGATGATCCCAGGGTCCTGGAATTGAGCCCCGCATCAGGCTCTCTACTCAGCAGGGAGCCTGCTTCCACCTCTCTCTCTGCCTGCCTCTCTGCCTACTTGTGATCTCTATCAAATAAATAAATAAAATCCTAAAAAAAAAAAAAGAAAGGAATATGTCATTTGGTGCTTCTCTACTTTGGGAACCTTGACTTGTGTAATCCTGACTTGTGTAGAGAGTTCCTGTGCAAGTGTACACACACACACACACACACACACACACGCATGCACGCACACACAAACCTTGAGATTATCTCTTGGTGCTGCCCATTTTCTGGTAGGCAGAATAATGTCTCCCAATGATGCTCAATGTTCTTATCCCCAAAACAAAAAGAACTTTGCAGATGTGATTCAGTTAAGGACCTCGAGGATGGGAGACTATTATGGATTATGTGGGGGTGGGAGGTGTCAATTTGATGACAAGAGCACTTGAAGTAGAAAGCTGTCTCAGCCTGGAGGAAGAAGAGGAAGGCAAGTTGGGAACTCTGAGAGATTCCAAGCATGGGAAGGATTTGATGTTCCATTGCTGGTTCTGAGATGTAGGGAATCATGCAGAAGAACTGGAGAGAGGTTTTTAGGAGCTAAAGGTGACCCCTGGCTGACAGCCAGCAAGGAAATGGGGCCCTCGGTCTTACACAGAAGAAGCAGGATGCTGCTAACAACCTGACTAAGCTTGGAAGTGGCCTCCTCCCCAGAGCCCCCAGAAAGGAGCTCGGCCCAGCCAATTTTTAATATCATCCCTGTGAGACTCTTAAGTATCGCACACAGCTGAGGCACACTGACCTGACTGACAGAGCTGGGAGATAGGAAATTGGCCTGGTTGGAAAATGTTGTTTGAGGTAATCTGTTGTGGCAGCAATAAAAAACGACTCTGCGTTCATCTCTCATCACTGCCTGCTTATGCTCTGCACACCATTCATATTGCCCTGCCTATGATCCCTAGAAACAGATGTTCTCTCAAGTGTCTTGGGTTGGATCACTATGCCTGGAATGCTCTTTCTTTTACATCTCTTCTTTCCAAGACACAGCCACTAATCCTCACATCTTACCCTGCCTGCTCACCAAGGCATGACTGCTAACTCCATTAAGTCTTGGTCAAAGTAAGCTTCATCTGCTCCAGCATCCCTGGCCTTTCCCATGTGATCCTATCATTCCATGTCCACATGTCTGTTTCTTCTAGAAGGCCTTGAGAACAAGTTGTTAAATTAATTTAAAAAGGAGGCCATAATACCGATGTGGCTCTAATGCCCAGGCAGCCTAGGTAAGCAAGCCCAAGTCTAAGTCTGTAAATACCTCAAGGTCACAAAATGAAAACCTTAAGGACAATCACAATTCTGGATTGTTGCTGCCTGAATTGAATTGGTTTTTGTTCAAATAAATTCTTACAACTGATAATATGAATATGCTTCAGTTTATCTTTTAACAAAGGACAATATTTTATCTTTTCATTTCTAGCATCAGTCCAGCATAGAAGAGGTGATCAGCAAATGTGTAGAACTGATGAATCTCCATAAAGATAACTAGTTAACAGCTTACATTATGAGGTTGAGCCTCAAAAATAAATGTGGTCTGGAAATAGAGATCTGGGGCCCCTCAATACAGAGGTCCTCTTTGAAGAGCATTGGTAGCCCAGCTCACCCAAACACAGAGGAGGAGGGTAATATTTTTGAATTTTTGAAAAATATTTTCCAAAGTATTTTTTAGTCCCTGCAAATTTTGTTACCCTAAGATTCCTTTCTCATTAAATGAAGTTCAACCATTTCTTCAAAGAGAGGGGCAACAGAACCTAGAGGAAAGTGCCCTTACTTGGCTCTGAGTTGATTATTAGACTTTATCTGGTTCATAGAGAGGCAAGAGAACTGAAATCAGGGCTCTGTAGAGAGGGAAAAGGGTTTTCTAAACTCCAGAAGCTTTCCATATCAAGAGCAGAGCTTTCAGTCTGAGCATTTAGTTTTAACATAAGCCACCATGAAGCTGGTATAGAGACATTTTGGTAACTTGTTTCATATCTAAAAAAGAAGGGAGTTCAGCCCAGGTGCAGTGACCGCCAAACCCATACTTTCTTCCATTATCTCACATTGTCTTGAAAGAATGTATTGCTTCTGGGAGTAATGATTTCCCTGTCATTGGCCACATGCAAACGGAGCCTTAGTGGCCTCTTGGCAGAGTGATGGAGGGAAGATTTGACCAAGAACAAGCAGCTCTCCAGGTGAACCTTCAAGTGAAGTCCAACCCTTAGATTCTACAGTGCTAGGAGAATGTTGGTTTCCTTATTTTAAAATGAGCTCCAGGCATGCCTGGGTAGCTGAATCTGGTAAGCATCCCATTCTTGATTTTGGCTCAGACCATGGTCTCAGGGTTGTGAGATTAAGTCCCACAATAGGCTCTGTTCTAGACGTGGAGTCTGGTTAAGATTCTTCCCCTCTGCCCCTCCCCTGTCACTTGTGCATGCATGCACTCTCTCTCAAAATAAATAAGGAAAATGAAAATAAAAATAAAAAAATAAAAATGAATTCCAATGTTCAAAATGCCTCACATTTAAGTTAAACTGAATTCTGATACACTCTGGATAATTCAATCATCCATTCAACAAACAGGAGAAAGAGACTAGACACAGGAATTGTTTGAAACGAGCAGCAATTTAATCCAAAAGCAATAAATAGTTTATGTGATTACTCTTTCCTCAATAAAGAGAATGAAATCTGGGCATACAAATACAATTTACATTGGAATTCTATATAGCTACTTAAAAAATAAATTACATATTTATAATTTTTATATAAGTATATTCAATATATTTACATGATGCAATATTCACAATCACCATGAAAAAAGCACATTGAAAAGTAGTATGTGAGGCATAGTTCTGTTTTTAATTTAAAGTCATCTCTCATCCTATAGAATATCAGTAGAAACCTGGGAAGGATACACGCCTACCAGAAAGACTTAGCTAAAGTGGGTGATTTCAGAAAAGTGGAAGTAGAGTAGGAAATGAAGGAATTGTTTTCATTTATACTTATATTCACATATGTAAAACCAAATTGTTGTGTTTTTAGCCATGAGCCATTGATGTTCTAATTTTTTTTCTAATAAAAATGCATGTCCACAGCTAGTACAGTTAGTTGGTTTCCAAGTGAAGCAAAAGTGATGCTAAAAGACCCTCACGTTCTAGGGCTGCAGACTCCTTAGGGAGATTCTGGGATCTCTCCCCCACTCCCAGGGCCATTTCCAGGACCACGGGTCTCTAATCCCTCCCCATTTTTTTTTTTAAGATTTTATTTATTTATTTGAGAGAGAGAGGGAGTGTGAGAGAGAATATGAGCAGGAAAAGCAGGAAGAGGGGGAAGACGAGGGGCAGAGGGAGAGGGAGAAGCTGTCTCCCCACTGAGCAGCAAGTTCCACTCAGGGCTGGATCCCAGAACCCTAGGATCATGACTTGAGCTGAAAGCAAACGCTTAACCAACTGAGTCACCCAGGCACCCAGGTCTCCAATCCCTTTTGTGAAAGATGCTCCAAGTTTCACAGGGAGGGGATCCCTGTGCTTAATGGGTCTGTCTTGGTTCTCAGCTCCACAGCTGTGCAAGAGCTCTGCAGGCACAGAACAGGCAATTTCTGTGAAAACAAAAACACAAAGGATGGCAGGCAGGCCCAGGTGCCATCCAGCAGCGGTCCCTGGGACCCCAGGACAGCCAGGGGAATGCAGACTCATGGGAGGGCTATTTTCTGTCTGCCTTGGGTGTGCTCGAGGCACTAGCCAGGAAAGCCTATTTGAATTAAAGAGGACAAGGGCTGAAGGCAACATGCTTAGAGAAAAGGGGAGAGAAGAAGCCAGCTGCTGGTAGAAAGTATAATTCAGTACAGCAGGTGTTTTTTTTTCCCTCTCAGACAAGACAATCTGGAGGGTGTTCAAACTCAGTAAGGAAACACCATGAAAAAAGCAAACAAAACCAGAAATCACTGAAGGAAGAGTCTACAATGAAGTCAGTCTTTGTAGAGCGCCTGGAGGAACCTACTTGCAGGAAGTTACACTCTGGACTCAGGTGGGAAACAGGGTGCCTGGGTGCTGGAGGGAACATAGGTCAGCAGCAAGGTCAGGGGAAGAAGCCTGGAAAACACGTCGTTCTGATCTTCTTGAGCGATGCAGAATTTGACAACTCTGTAGTAATTATCATTACTAACACAAAAAGCTAATTCAAATGACCTCCAGGAAGACAAAGAGACATTTCTCAAAGGACATGCAACATATAACCATACTGCTCCTGGAAGCTATTAGGTCCTTAAAGATGCTGGTACTTTCTCATAATGAACATGTTCTTGTGTTCAATCCCAGAAAAATACTTGTCAGCATCCAAAAGGCCAGGGGAAAACCCTTAATGGTGCTTTTCTTTAGGCTGGGTGACATTGCTTTCAGCCTGCGTTTCTTCTGTGATTTATCTCTGAGACCATGGGGGTTGATCACGGTGACACGGGGAAGTATTCACTGCGGTTATCTGTTGGGGATCATCTGCCAGTAGACAGAATGTGGTGAACTGTGGTTTGTCAGAGCATCTGAGCTGACATTGGCCCGCTACAGACCGCTGCGGGGCGCCGGGTTATTGCATGGTTTGTCCTGGGAACTCTGAGCAGGCATGGAGTTTGTGAATTATTTTCAAAGGTTATGAAGGAAGCTACCAATTTATTCCAGGGCTGTCAGAAAAGCTATCTCATTTCTTTGCCCAAACAATTCTGTTTTCTCTTACAAGTCTTAAAAAAAAAAATGTAGGGGAAAAGAAGCCTTCCTTCAAACATGTTTTGAAAGTTAAATTCCTTTTTTGTTCCTGTTGTTTTTGAGAGAAAAACAGTGATGCTCCCCTGACCAAAGTCTATAATTAATTATTCCATAGTGTTTTTGAAATACAGCATACTAAAAACGTTTCTATGGTAAGGAGAAATCTGGAGTTGTAGGGAAGGAATAGGGCAAATGGAAGAGAAATGCTAAAGAGGGGAGAAGGTTTGTGCCTGTGAAGGCATGTAGGACTAATAACAAGCACAAAGAGGGGATAGCAAACCTTGCCTTCGGCGTCTTCCTACCTCCCTCTTTAACACCTGCATCCTGGCACCTGCCTTTCTGGACCTCAGTTCCCTGTGCTATAAGCCTGTGAGCTTCTAACTGGGTGTGCTGGCCCCAGACTGCAAGAGCATCATAGGTCCACCTCCACCTGCTCTGTTACTATTCCCAGATGTACTCTGCCCCTCTAAAGAACATCCTTGAGGCCATATCAGCTCCATTTTGTGAGTCCCTTCTTCACAACCCCCTTTCACCCACCTTACAGACAAGAGGCCTACCTTTCACCTGTGCCTGTGATTTGCACAAAGAACCTACCCTTAGATCACACCCCAGGGTGGCAGGTCCTCATGATAGAGTCTGGGCTGAGAAAGTAAATGACTCTGTTGCTAGTCTGGTGGCCTCCAAATCTCTCCCTTCAATGAAACAGAAGGAGACTTTGTAATTTTAGATGATCAATCATCAAAAAAATGTATTTGATGGTAGAGCACAGAAATTTTTGGCTTATAATCAAAGACTGTGACACTACTCTTAAAACAATTTCTGTGACCTTTTACTTACTGATTTGAACAAGTTTACTTGGCACTTACATCTCCAAAAACAAGAAAATGAAAATAGACTTGATGTGGAACTCTCAGTTGGGATCAGTAATAAGTAATGTTCATGAATATACACAAGAAAAAAATGGGGAAAAATGCTTCCATTTATATAACTAAAATGCATTCCCAATAGCATTCTAATTTTACACTATTTATCAAAACAGGCTTTATTTTTGAGCAACTCCATTTTGAAAGAAAATAATAATCAATCTGTAGGAATTTCAATATTTAGATTGTTATAGTGAGACTTCCATTCAGTCATTTATTCAACAAAGATTTACTGAACATGTGTGATCGCTGCGCTCTGTTCTTGATGCTCATGATACAGCTTGAATTAACCAAACAATATCCCCAATGAAATGAGGGAGAGGCAGAGAATAAATAAACAAACAAGAAAATATCTATACACTATGCCAAGAATTAAAACAGGTTAACATGATAAACATAAACAGGGTGTCTCTTTTAGACAGGTCAGGGAAGTTTTCTTTGAAAAAGATGTTAAGGTCAGATCTGAACCATGAGGAGATGGCCAACTAAAGATAAGGGGAAAGAATGTTCCAGGCAGAAAGAACAGCTAATGCTGCTGTGGGCAGATAGCAAGGTAAGTAAATTCAAGATAAGGACACAGAAGATGGCCAAGGTAGGAAGAATGGCAGGTTAAGTGGAGGCCAGAGGCAACTCATGGTGAGCATCATATGTCAGGGCAAGGGTTTGGATATTATTCTAACTGAGGTTGGCAGCCTTGGAAGCAATTTAAGGATGTAAGTGAATTCATCTAATTTAGAATTATTTTTTAAAAGATCGCTCTGGCTTCTGGCTTCCAGAACCAATTGTGAGAAGACAAGCATTACAATATATAGTTATTAGGGAAGCGGCCAGAGTCTCTGTCCACAGTGGCAAGCAAAAGGCGAGAGTCCATGTACAGATGTGGTATATTTGAGAAATGGGTGGAAGGAAGAGACAGAGATTCTAACTGCTTTATTTTTAAGGAAAGAAATTTGCTAACACAAATTAGCACCTAATTTTCCTTTTCACATGAACTCTTAATATAAAACAGAAGGCTTCACATTGAGTTTTCACTTAAGAAAGGATATTTGGAATTCTCTGTTCAACAGAGAATATAAATACCATCATAGACCCTGACCACGAGGAAGAGAAACTGACTTACCTCATACATATTTTGTCTTTTCCTTGGTTTTGATTATGATGGATTCAACATACTGATTTCATACCGACAGAGTAAAATGCGGGTAGAGTTTTAAAATTCTACAGTAGGAAATATTCACAAATTCAGTGATTTAAAGCCATGCGGAGATATTTTAATGAACTCTTCCAGTGGCTTCTTCTGGATTGCCTCCTTCTGAATTGCCTCTGTGTGCCTTTATGGAATACATTTCAAGCCTAAAATCTACTTTCAAGCAAGAGCTGTTCTCAATCTAATATTTTTTAAATGAAGTTTTCTGAAAGAATCCCTGTTCCTGGAATATATAGGAGCCCCAATCTCCGTAAAGTAGCAGCTTTGAGAAATTATCTCCAGTGATCAGCGAGTAATTATTAACACATAAATTAGCAGAGGAAGTGACCACAGTCAGGAAACACTGGTGGAGAGCAAGCCCGAGGCCTAAATACTCGGAGGTCTATGCAAACAGAGAATTTGGCGGGGGCAAGTGGGGAGTGAGGGGGGATAAACATTCATCTCTCTTGCAAATAAAGTTTCATTTTCATGAAATATTCAAAGAGCAGGTCCTCTGGCAGCTGTTAGCTCTAGTGTACTGAACTAGTATCAGCCCAGTACAAACTCTCCATCGCTGCCTTCAAATTCATTAACTCCACGATGATATGCCTGGATATTCAGCCACCGGTAACACACACACACTCCTGTTTCATAGAGGTGGAGTCTTTCATTACATGTGGTGATCTAGTATGCTCTCCCAAATTGCAAGAACTCTTTGACTCACAAAGTGGTATTCAAGGGCACATGGATGTGGAATAGACAGAGGGAAGGAGCTTCAATGGAGCTCTGGGAAGTAGGGATTCTTTACAAATTTCATTTATTTGTATCTTCTAGGGAAAAGGTGAGAAGATTTTGTTACCCCGTTTTACGGGTTAAAATTACTCAGGTTTATGGGCACTTGGGTGACTCAGCCATTAAGCATCTGCCTTCAGCTCAGGTCATGATCTCAGCATCCTGGGATCAAGCCCTGCCTTGGGCTCCCTGCTCAGCAGGAAGCCTGCTTCTCCCTCTCCCACTCCCCCTGCTTGTGTTCCCTCTCTTGCTGTCTCTCTCTCTGTGTCAAATAAATAAATAAAATCTTAAAAAACAATACTCAGGTTTAAAAAGAGTCTCATTTATAACACATTCCTTCTCATCTTAGACTCTCTTTACAAGTGACTCACATATAAATAAACACTTTGGAGTGGTCCAGCCGGATCGTTCTCCAACCCCCAGTTTACCAAAAAGAAAAATCTTCCTTCTTTTAGCCCTGAGATTTTTATTCCCATTTATTTATTTAGTTAGTTAGTTCAGAATCCAGGTCATGAAAATTTCCCAATTTCCTCCACAACAGAGCCATGTTTCCTTTTATAAACGTGTATTCGTATATTTGTGTATATACTCCTCCAAAGAGCAAACAAACAAACAAACTTCCTCGTTTTCTTCAACTCCTCTGAGGCAGGGCACACCATGCCTTCTCTGGGGCTGCCTAGCCACTTGCCTTCCCTCCCCTTCTCTCAAACTCTTTCCTCTGATTGAAAAGCAAGATCTGTGTAGAAGATCTTCCAGCTTTGAAGAAAGACTTTAAAGAGCAGTGCTCATATTTATCAGGAATTATCATTTAAGAATGAATAGTTACAGTAATATGAAATGTTAACCTCAAAATTATCTGCCCCCAGTGTTTTCTAGGTTCACATTTTTATAAACATATGATTAGTTGTATAGCTCCATAAAAAATAATTCATTATACTTGCCTAGTTCTCTATTTAAGAATTCTGCTTGTATTTTATACCAAAATTCATCTACTTAACTTGATTATCTAGAGAGAATTACCTTTTAGAAGTGTAGCAAAGCAAAGTAAAACCCATTTGCAAAACATAAAAGCAGAACCAGATGAAATTTACCAAAGGATATTACTGCGGATGCGTGAGAAGTTTAAAGCAATTAGAAACCTTCCAATAATTAGACTAGATTGTAGAATTATTTTTAACGAACTAGGTATGAAAAAAAGTTGTTTTTATGAAGTGAAATGCAATTCTTAGTTAGAAAAAGTTAGCAGGCAGGGCACCTGGGTGGCTCAGTTGGGTAAGCAACTGCCTTGGGCTCAGGTCATGGTCTGGGAGTCCTGGGATTGAGTCCCATATCAGGCTTCACCTGCTCTTTGGGGAGCCTGCTTCCCCCTTGCTCTCTGCCTGCCACTGCCCCTGCTTGTGCTCTTTCTCTCTCTCTCTCTGTCAAATAAATAAATAAAATCTTTTTAAAAGGGAAAAAATTTAGCAGGCTGATTCATTAAAATAATCACTGTATATACATATATACCTTTTTCTTCAAGAAAGTATCATGTGCAGAGGGAGGAGTCAAGATGGTGGAGAAGTAGCAGGCTGAGACGACATCAGGTAGCAGGAGATCAGCTAGATAGCTTATCAAACCATTCTGACCACCTACAAATCCAACACGAGATCAAAGAGAAGAAGAGCAACAATTCTAGAAACAAAAAATCGACCACTTTCTGAAAGGTAGGACTGGCGGAGAAGTGAATCCAAAGTGAAGGGAAGATAGACCATGGGGGGGGGGGGGGGCGGCTCCCAGCAAGCAGCGGAACAATGGGGCACAAAATCAGGACTTTTAAAAGTCTGCTACACTGAGGGACATCACTCCAGAAGCTAAATAGGGGTGAAGCTCACGTGGGGACAGCGTGGTCTCAAGTCCCACAGGGTCATGGAAGGATTGGGGGTGTCTGAGTGTTGCAGAGCTTACAGGTATTAGAACGGGGAAGCCGGCTACAGAGATAGAGCCAAGGAGTGAGCTCTCAGCTCAGGGTTACCTTGAACCGTAATCCGTGACACAGGCCGATGCTCTGTGAGTGGGGTCCCCACAAGATCCAGGGAGACCCCGACCTGGAAGAGCTCAGGGATCTGTGGGGTTCAGAGACTCCAGGTGGAGCTGTGTGCCAGAGACAGAGAAGCTTGGTCACAGGCTGGGTGAGCTCGGAGTGAAGCCGGAGGCCAGGGAGACAGGAGTGATTGAGCGATTTTCTCTGAGGGCACACTGAAGAGTGGGGCCCTGAGCTCTCGGCTCCTCCGGGCCTGAGATCAGGAGGCCGCCATTTTCATTCCCGTCCTCCGGAACTCTACGGAAAGCATTCAGGGAACAAAAGCTCCTGGAAGTGAACCCGAGCGGATTACTTAGCCTGGCCCCGGGTAAGGGCGGTGCAATTTCGCTGGGGCAAAGACACTTGAGAATCATTACAACAGGCCCCTCTCCCAGAAGATCAATAAGAAATCCAGCCAAGCCCAAGTTCACTTACCAAGGAGAACAGCTGAATTCCAGAGGAGGAGAAAGCAAAGCATGGAATTCATGGCTTTCTTCCCATGAATCTTTAGTCTTGCAAAGCTAAATAATTTTTTTTAATTATTTTTTCTTCTGCTAATTTTTTAAACTTTTATTCTTTCCTCTTTTAAAGTTTTTTAACTAGATTATCTTCATACCCTTCATTAAAAAATCTTTTTTGAAACTTCATTATTATAGTCATATTTTATCCTTCGTTGAATCTAACTATTTTTTGTATAAACATAGGTTTTTTTTTTTCTAAAAATATTTGGCATACAACTTCTTCTAATAGATCAAAATGCACCCTAAATCTAGCACCGGGCTTGATCTAGTCTCCAGCCCGAGGAAATTCTCTCCACTTTCTTTTTCTTTATTCTCCCAACCAACGTACCTTATCAACTCCTTTGTTAGAGATTTAAAAAAATTTTTTTTCATCTTTATAGTCATATTCCATCCCTTCATTGTGTTTACCCTTATATATATTTTTCATTCTTTAAAATTTTGGGAGGTAGTTTCTTCTAAGAGACCACAATACTCCCAAAATTAAGTGGGTGACCCTGTTCTAGTCACCAGTTTAATATGTATATATTTTTTCTTTTTTATATTTTTTCTTTATTTGTTCTCTTTAAAAAAATTTTTTTTTCCTGAACTTCTTTTTACCCCCTTTCTCCCCCCCACAATTTGGGGTCTCTTCTGATTTGGTTAAAGCACATTTTCTGGGGGTCTTTGCCACCCTTTCAGTATTTCATTTGCTCCTTCATATATTATTATCTGGACAAAATGACAAGGCAGAAAAACTCACCACAAAAATAAAAGGACAAGTGTAAGTACTGAAGGTGAGGGACAAATCAATACAGATATTGGTAATATGTCAGATCTAGAGTTCAGAATGATGATTCTCAAGGTTCTAGCCAGGCTCAAAAAAGGCATGGAAGATATTAGAGAAATTCTGCCCAGAGAAATAAAAGCCCTTTCTGGAGAAATAAAAGAACTAAAATCTAACCAAGTTGAAATCAAAAAAGCTATTAATGAGGTGCAATAAAAAATGGAGGCTCTTACTGCTAAGATAAATGAGGCAGAAGAAAAAAATAGTGGTATAGAAGACCAAATGACAGAGAATAAAGAAGCTGAGCAGAAGAGAGACAAACAAATAATGGAACATGAGGGGAGAATTTGAGAGATAAATGATACCATAAGTCCAGAAGAAGAAGAAAGAGAGACGGGAGCAGAAGGTATATTGGAGAGAATTATTGTAGAGAATTTCCCTAATATGGCAAAGGAAACAAGCATCAAAATCCAGGAGGTGCAGAGAACCCCCCTCAAAATCAATAAGAATAGGTCCACACCCTGTCTTCTAATAGTAAAATTTACAAGTCTTAGCGACAAAGAGAAAATCCTGAAAGCAGCCTGGAACAAGAAGTCCGTAACATACAATGGTAAAAATATTAGATTGGCAGCAGACTTATCCACAGAGACCTGGCAGGCCAGAAAGAACTGGCATGATATATTCAGAGCACTAAATGAGAAAAACATGCAACCCAGAATACTATATCCAGCTAGGTTATCCTGGAAAATAGAAGGAGAGATAAAAAACCATCCAGGACAAACAAAAACTGAAAGAATTTGCAAACACCTAACCAGCTCTACAAGAAATATTGAAAGGGGTCCTCTAAGCAAAGAGAGACCCTTAAAGTAGTAGGTCAGAAAGGAACAGAGACAATATACAGTAACAGTCACCTTACAGGCAATACAATGGCACAAAATTCATATCTCTCCATAGTTACCTTGAATGTAAATGGGCTAAATGCCCCAATCAAAAGACACAGGGTTTCAGAATGGATAAAAAAAACAAAATGAATCAATATGCTGCCTACAAGAAACTCATTTTAGACCCAGACACCTCCAGATTTAAAGTAAGGGGGTGGAAAACAATTTACCATGCTAATGGACATCAGAAGAAAGCTGGGGTCACAATCCTTATATCATATCAATTAGATTTTAAGCCAAAAACTATAATAAGAGATAAGGAAGGACATTATATCATACTCAAAGGGTCTGTCCAACAAGAAGATCTAACAATTTTAAATATCTATGCCCCTAACATGGGAGCAGCCAACTATATAAAGCAATTAATAACAAAATCAAAGAAACACGTTGACAATAATACAATAATAGTAGGGGACTTTAACACTTCCCTCACTGAAATGGACAGATCATCCAAGCAAAAGATCAACAAGGAAATCAAGGCCTTAAATGACACACTGGACCAGATGGACATCACAGATATATTCAGAACATTCCATCCCAAAGCAACAGAATACACATTCTTCTCTAGTGCACATGGAACATTCTCCAGAATAGATCACATCCTGGGTCATAGATCAGGTCTCAACTGGTATCAAAAGACTGGGATCATTCCCTGCATATTTTCAGACCACAATGCTCTGAAGCTAGAACTCAATCACAAGAGGAAATTTGGAAAGAAGCCAAATACATGGAGACTAAACAGCACCCTTCTAAAGAATGAGTGGGTCAACCAGGAAATTAAAGAAGAATTGAAGAAATTCATGGAAACAAATGATAATGAAAACACAATGGTTCAAAATCTGTGGCACACAGCAAAGGCAGTCCTGAGAGGAAAATATATAGCGATACAAGCCTTTTTCAAGAAACAAGAAAGGTCTCAGGTACACAACCTAACCCTACACCTAAAGGAGCTGGAGAAAGAACAACAAAGAAAGCCTAAACCCAGAAGGAGAAGAGAAATCATAAATATCAGAGCAGAAATCAATGAAATAGAAACCAAAAAAACAATAGAACAAATCAATGAAACTAGGAGCTGGTTCTTTGAAAGCATTAATAAGATTGATAAACCCCTGGCCAGACTTATCAAAAAGAAAAGAGAAAGGACCCAAATAAGTAAAATCATTAATGAAAGAGGAGAGATCACAATCAACACCAAAAAAATACAAACAAAACAAAACAATTAAATACAAAACAAAACTAAACAAAATAAAAACAATTATAAGAACATATTATGAGCAACTCTACGCCAACAAATTTGACAATCTGGAAGAAATGGTTGCATTCCTAGAGACATATAAACTGCCAAAACTGAACCAGAAAGAAATAGAAATCCTGAACAGACTCATAACCAGCAAGGAGATTGAAACAGTCATCAAAAATCTCCAAACATGGTGATTCACAGACCTGTACCCCTGGGGCTAATAATACATTCTATGTTTATATTTAAAAAAAAAAAAAAAAAAAAAAAACCCCCCCCCCCCCCAAAAAAAAAACTCCAAACAAACAAAAGCCCAGGGTCAGACAGCTTCCCAGGGGAATTCTACCAAACATTTAAAGAAGAATTAATTCCTATTCTCCTGAAACTGTTCCAAAAAATAGAAATGGAAGGAAAACTTCCAAACTCATTTTATGAGGCCAGCATCACCTTGATCCCAAAACTAGACAAGGATCCCATCAAAAAAAAAGAATTACGGACCAATATCCTTGATGAAGACAGATGCAAAAATTCTCATCAAAATACTAGCCAATAGGATCCAACAGTACATTAAAAGGATTATTGACCACGACCAAGTGGGATTTATTCCAGGGCTGCAAGGTTGCTTCAACATCTGCAAATCAAATGTGATACAATACATTAATAAAAGAAAGAACAAGAACCATATGATACTCTCAATAGATGCTGAAAAAGCATTTGACAAAGTACAGCCTGCCTTCCTAATCAAAACTCTTCAAAGTGTATGGATAGAGGGCACATACCTCAGTATTATCAAAGCCATCTATGAAAAACCCACCGCAAATATCATTCTCAATGGAGAAAAACTGAAACCTTTTCCTCTAAGGTCAGGAACATGGCAGGGATGTCCATTATCACCAATGCTATTCAACGTAGTACTAGAAGTCCTAGCCTCAGCAATCAGACAACAAAAAGAAAGTAAAGGCATCCAAATCAGCAAAGAAAGTGAAACTATCACTCTTTGCAGGTGATATGATATTATATGTGGAAAACCCAAAAGACTCCACTCCAAATCTGCTAGAACTTGTACAGGAATTCAGTAAAGTGTCAAGATATAAAATCAATGCACAGAAATCAGTTGCATTTCTCTACACCAACAACAAGACAGAAGAAAGAGAAATTAAGGAGTCAACCCCATTTACAACTGCATCCAAAACCATGAGATACCTAGGAATAAACCTAACCAAAAAGGCAAAGAATCTATACTCAGAAAACTATAAAGTACTCATGAAAGAAATTGAGGAAGACACAAAGAAATGGAAAAATGTTCCATGCTCATGGATTGGAAGAACAAATATTGTAAAAATGTCTATGCTACCTAAAGCCATCTACACATTTAATGCAATCCCTATCAAAATCCCATCCATTTTTTTCAAAGAAATGGAACAAATAATCCTAAAATTTATATAACCAGAAAAGACCTCAAATAGCCAAAGGAATATTGAAAAAGAAAGCCAAAGTTGGGGGCATCACAATTCCGGACTTCAAGCTCTATTACAAAGCGGTCATCATGAAGACAGCATGGTACTGGCACAAAAACAGACACATAGATCAATGGAACAGAATAAAGAGCCCAGAAACAGATCCTCAACTCTATGGTCAACTAATCTTTGACAAAGCAGGAAAGAATGTCCAATGGAAAAAAGACAGCCTCTTCAACAAATGGTGTTGGGAAAATTGGACAGCCACATGCAGAAAAATGAAACTGGATCATTTCCTTACACCACACACGAAAATAGACTCAAAATGGATGAAGGACCTCAATATAAGAAAGGAATCCATCAAAATCCTTGAGGAGAACACAGGCAGCAACCTCTTCAACCTCAGCCTCAGTAACTTCTTCCTAGGAACATCGCCACAGACAAGGGAAGCAAGGGCAAAAATGAACTATTGGGACTTCATCAAGATCAAAAGCTTTTGCAAAGCAAAGGAAACAATCCACAAAACTAAAAGACAACTGACAGAATGGGAGAAGATATTTGCAAATGACATATCAGATAAAGGGCTTGTATCCAAAATCTATAAAGAGCTTAGCAAACTCAACACCCAAAGAACAAATAATCCAATCGAGAAATGGGCAGAGGACATGAACAGACATTTCTGCAAAGAAGACATCCAGATGGCCCACAGACACATGAAAAAGTGAAGACATCCAGATGGCCCACAGACACATGAAAAAGTTCTCCACATCACTGGGCATCAGGGAAACACAAATCAAATCCACAATGAGATATCACCTCACACCAGTCAGAATGGCTAAAATTAACAAGTCAGGAAATGACAGATGCTGGCGAGGATGCAGAGAAAGGGGAACCCTCCTACACCAGGTTGCAAGCTGGTACAACCACTCTGGAAAACAGCATGGAGGTTCCTCAAAAAGTTGAAAATAGAGGTACCTTACGACCCAGCAATTGCACTACTGGGTATTTACCCTATAGATACAAACGTAGTGATCTGAAGGGGCACGTGCACCCGAATGTTTATAGCAGCAATGTCCAGAATAGCCAAACTATGGAAACAACCTAGATGCCCATCAACAGATGAATGGATAAAGAAGAGGTGGTATATATATACACTGGAATACTATGCAGCCATCAAAAGAAATGAAATCTTGCCATTTGCGACGACGTGGATGGAACTAGAGGGTATTATGTTTAGCAACATAAGTCAATTGGAGAAAGACAAGTATCATTTGATCTCCCTGATATGAGGAAGTGGAGAGGCAGTGGGGGGGG
>NW_019154125.1:8783394-8807304 GCF_002288905.1 Enhydra lutris kenyoni | reverse complement strand
TAGCCATCAAAAGAAATGAAATCTTGCCATTTGCGACGACGTGGATGGAACTAGAGGGTATTATGTTTAGCAACATAAGTCAATTGGAGAAAGACAAGTATCATTTGATCTCCCTGATATGAGGAAGTGGAGAGGCAGTGGGGGGGGTAGGGGGGTAGGAAAAGAATAAATGAAACAAGATGGGATTGGGAGGAAGGCAAACCAAAAGAGACTCTTAACGTCACAAAACAAACTGAGGGTGGCTGAGGGGAGGGGTGTAGGGAGAGGGTGGTGGGGTTATGGACATTAGGGAGGGTATGTGCTATGGTGAGTGCTGTGAAGTGTGTAAACCTGGAAATTCACAGACCTATACCCCTGGGGCTAATAATACATTATACATTTATAAAAAAAAGATTAAAAATTGAAAAAAAAAAAAAAAGTATCATTTGCAGGCACGCCTGGGTGGCTCAGTTGGTTGAGCGACTGCCTTCAGGTCAGGTCATGATCCTGGAGTCCCAGGATGGAGTTCAGCATCCCTGATCAAGGGAGAATCTGCTTCTCCTCTGACATTGTCCATCCCCATGCTCGCTCTCTTGCTCTCTCTCTCCCTCTCCCTTGCTCATTCTCTCTTTCTCAAACAAATAAGTAAAATCTTTAAAAAAAAAAAAAAAAAAAGGAAGTACACATGGAACACAAATACTGACCTGTGAGATATTAAGTAAACTCTAACTAAGACATTGTTTGCCACTGTGGTAATATGAAATATGTGACTTCTGAGATAAAAACCTATAAAATGTATGGAATTGAATTGATTCCATAAATTACAGTATTTGGAATCAAAGCAATGGTCAGATGACAGAGCACATTATATTTAAGAAAGTGCTGGTAGAGAGACAAGAGTGAGCATGGAACAACAGAGGAAGGAGAAGAGGTTAAGTGTTAATACCCAGGTAGAACAGAGTTTCTCAAACTTTGGCATGTAGCAGAATTAATAAATGCTTATTAAAACGCGATTGCTGGGTCCCACCCCCAATAAGATTTTACTTCGGAAGTTTTTATTGTTGGACTCAAGAATTTGTACTTTTTTTTTTTAAAGATTTTATTTATTTATTTGACAGACAAAGATTACAAGTAGGCAGAGAGGCAGGCAGAGAAAGAGGAGGAAGCAGGCTCCCCGCGGAGCAGAGAGCCTGATGCAGGGCTCGATCCCAGGACCCCAAGATCATGACCTGAGCTGAAGGCAGAGGCTTTAACCCACTGAGCCACCCAGGTGCTCCAAGAATTTGTACTTTTAATAAGCTCCTGGATGATGCTGTTGTTGCTGGTCTAGATACCACACTTTAAGGACTTCTGGTACAGAAGGCTTAGGAATATTTCTGCAAAGTTGATATCGGGCTACCATGAAGTGTGGGGAAATAGTGAGTAAGGGACAGATGAGACTGGATAGGGAGAGACAGGCTCACAGAAATCCCAGATGTGACCAAATGTTACAGACAAGATATTAACCAGAGTGAAGGGAACATAACAAATGCACCTCGTTTGTTCTAAATATAGGCGAGATATTTTCATAATATTTACAAAGCCACCTCACTTGTCTGAAGTGCTCTAGACAAGGTATTTACCAAGTTCCCTGGTCAGTTTTCTATAAAAGAGCAACTAAAAAGCCTTCAGTGGCAACCCATTCATGACTCCTCTCACTCTAGAGAGCTCCTTTTCTTTCCTTTCTGTTCTCACCTTCATTTAATAAAACTTGTCCGTGAGATTCATCCTTCGACTCCATGAGAGAAGAACCTTGTAACCCTGCAACAAAGATGTCTCTACTTCTGTGACTATCCAACTGCTTTTTTAGGTTTCTTTCAAATGAAAATACGTTATTCCCCAACCATCTTGACCTCATTTCTTCTTAAAAAAGTGATATGATTCACATTGCTATTTATTCTCTCTGTCAAACAAATGTCTCTCAAGAACCTTGTCGCTGGAAATACAGTCTCAACTTATCAAGTACTCAAAGTGCCTTAAGGATGAGGTTCAGAGACAGAGGAATACTTATTTCCCAACAATGCCTTTTGTTCTGATTTTCATGTAAGTGGGTTTATTTGTATAACAAAGCTCTCCTTGAGTGTCATTGGTCTGATTGGACCCTACGTCCACTCTAAAGCTAATTCCAGGTCTGGATCATGCCATTGTAATCCTGTTCATTGATCTGCTTAGGCTAGCTTTCTCATGAGCCACTCACTGTGGTGGGAGGAGTGGAATTACTGCTCTCTTCCTACCATGTAAATGCTACATAGTAAGAGACACTTAAAAGGATCTTGGGGGACCATCTGCGTATGAGAAAGGATCTCTATGCAAGTGGTTTATGAAAGCTCCCAGGAGAATCTGGTGCAGGGGTGGAGGAGACCGGGAAAGGGAATGGAAAGAAGGATGCAGTGAAGGCAAAGAGTCTGATTTCAGGCAGAGTTCCCTTGATAACAGTGTCAGCAGGATCCTGCAGGGGAGCTCTGTGGTATAAATAACACTGTAAATAACACCTTAGGGTCATCAAGACCAGAGGCAAGAGAGCTGGATTTTCCTGCTTTTCTGGCATCCTTCCTCAAGAGGCTTAGGCCACCCCAGGGGATGGAGGTGGGGCTGTGGACTCCACTAGCCTGAAGGCAGTTCCTCAAACACAATTCAGGGATTCAAGGAGATGTGGGTGGGGCACTAGCCAGTGTCCGCAACAAGATGACAATCACAGTCTGCCATCAACTAGAAAAAAAATTTCTTTTTACATTTCTTGACGTGTACAAAGACAGAAAAATGGGATGGAGGTGGGGGAAGGTGGTGAAGTGATCGTTCCTGAAGCTGAAAAATGCTGAAGTAAATAAAATCAAATAGAAGGCTTTTCTACAGGTATTTTATGAGTCTTTACTACACATATGGGCAGTTTTGTGCGTCAAACCACAAAACCATTTTTATAGGAATATCTCTTGGGAAACATTCTGTGAGATACAGTTTGGAAAAGGCTACTGTGAGCAAGAGGCTGTTATGGACTTTTAAAGTGACATATTCAGACCAGGATTTAAGGTATGAATTGAAAAGCGATGGACCAGTACTGTTTGCTTATTCATGAAATAAGCAAACAGTATGGGAAACATAGGAGGAAAATAGTTTGAATATCTTTTTTCCAGGTTTTATTGAGCTATAATTTACATACATCACTGGATAAGTTTCAGATGTGCAACCTAATGATTGGACGTGCATACACTGTGAAATGATCATCATGATAATTTTGGTTAACATCCATCACCTCCTAAGGATACAAAAAAAAAAAAAAAAAGAAGAAGAAGAAGAAGAAGAAAGAAAAAAAGAAAGAGAAAAGAAAAATAATAGTATTTCCACTTGTGATGAGAACTCTTAGAATCTAATTCTTAAAATCTTCCCCTAAACTATACAGCAAATGTTAGCTGTAGTCATGTACATTACATCCCTAATATTTATCTTATGATTGGCAGTTTGTACCTTTTCACAACCTTCCTCCAGTTCCCCCTCCTGCATCCCCCACCTCTGATAACCACAAGTCTGATTTGTTTTTCTTTGTCTTTAAAACAAAGTATTATTTTTTATTGAGACATAATTGACATACAGCATTGTATACATTTGAGGTATAAACGTATTGGTTTGATCCATTTATATATTGCAGTAAGATTACAACAGTAGCATTAGCTAACATCTTTATCATATCATGCATTTTTCTCTTTGTTCTGTTGAGAATGGTTAGGATTTAGTCTCTTGGCAAATTTGAAGTCTATAATAAAGTTTGTTGATGATAATCACTATGTTGTGAATTAGCTCCAGAACTTATCTGCTGGTTGTAAATGTGTACCCTTGAACAACATCTCTTCAATACCCCCATAACATCCCTCCTAACCACCATTCTACTCTCTGTTTTTACAAGTTAAGTTTTTTAGGTTCGACCTGTAGGTGATACCACATAGCATTTGCCTTTTGCTGACTTATCTCACTTAACATAATGTCTTCAAGGTCCATCCACGTTATTGAAAACAGCAGGATTTCCTTCTTTCTCATGGCCAAAAAATATCCTGTTATATACCACATCTTTTTTCATTCATCTGTTGACAGACACTTAGATTGTTTCCCGTGGCTTAGCTATTCTGAATAATGCTTCAGTGAACATGAGTATGCAGGTTTTTCTTCAAGATAATGATTTTAATTCCTTTGGATCTATACCCAGGAGTAAGATTGCTGGATCCTATCAAACATGAGTATCTTGTGGTTAGAGTTGTCATGACTAAAAATCCCATTAGACCCTAAGAAAATGAGAGATTCTGGGCTCTGTGGCTCAAGTGTCTCCGTAACTAAAGAGGACATGAATTATGATAGAGAATGTATGAGAAGGACTGCTTTGGCAGGTAAGGTTGAAGTTTGAAAACTATGTGGAGATATGTGGTAGACACCTGAAGGTAGAGGTTTAGCACCAGGATTCACTCTCTGGGATATGTATTAGTCTGCTGGCCTTGTCTAAGTAAGTATCACAAATTTGGTGGCTTATGCAACAGAAACTTATTTCCTCTTAGGTCTGGAGGCTAGAAATCCTAGATCAAGATGTTGGCTGAGTTGGTTTCTTATGAGTCTTCTCTCCTTGGCTTGCAGATGCCTGCCTTCTCTCTGTCCTCACATGGCCCTTCCTGTGTGTCTCTCCCTTTTCTTAGGTGGACATCTGTCAGAGAGGATTAACACCTGCCCCCCTTCTAACATCATTTAACCTTAATTACCTCCCTAAAAGCCCTACTTCCAAATGTAGGCATATTGGGGGTGAAGGCTTCAACATAGGAACACAGTTCAGTCCTTAACAGAGTGCCCTATAAGAGCCTTAAGAACTGCAAAGTTGCCCAGAGGGAGTCCTCACTGAATATGGCACCTTGGAAAGCTCCAGCCTTTGAAAGAGGAGAAATATGAAGGAAGGGCAGTCCTCTTAACTATCAGAACTAACAGACTGGAGTGAACACGCAAACTTCTCTGTGCCTCTGTTGCGTCACCTGTAAAAAGGAACTGATTATTGTCTTTGCTTATGGAGCTATGGGAAAATAGCATGTTGTATCAGTCAGGGTCCAGTCAGGAGACAGAAACCACACGTTTGGAAACACAAAGCTGAATATAAAGAATGATTAACAGAGCGTTGAAATCATGGGGAGTCTGGTGTGGAGTGTCAAGGAAAATGCTAATATGCAGGTAAGAGAATAACCACAACTCTGAGGGCTGAGACAGGCCACTCAAGGAATGCATCCCCCAGACCACAGAAGGCTCCCAGGTGTCTCACTGTTGGGACTTACTGGAACTTTGCCCTGGGGGTGCTGCAAAGTGACTCCAAAGGGAGAAGTCAAACCTGAGATTTTGCTAGGTGCCAAGGAAGCTCTAGGCCACTGGGTGCTGCTGTAGGAATTCTATAGGGCTCTAGTGTGTTCTTTGGGTGACTCAGTCCAGGAAGTCTCCAGGCCAGCTGCCTGGGAATAAAGTCATACACTGGCATATTGTAAGTGCTCAGTAAATGTTAGCCCTTGACTACTACACTATTACTACTACTGAAATTCCTGCTATCCCCACTCTTGCACAATGGTTAAGATATAGAGCTTTAGAGACTGGCAAGCTTGTGTTCCCATCCCTTATGTGCCCCTCATCAGCTGCGGAACATTGTGCAAGAGACTTAATCATTCCAAGCCTCAGTTTTATCATCTTTGAAATAGAAGTAATAATAGTATTCATCACCTATATTTCATGTGAGCAATAAATAGGGACATAAAGGTGAATTGCCTTACACGGTATCTGGCACATAGTAATGGATTTTATAAATGGATTTTTAAAATTTTATTTGTTTTAATAAATACTAGATCACTTGCTTCCTACTGAATGTTCCTTGGCAATAATTATAAAATTGAAGGAAAGAATGTAGTGACACAGTAAATACATAAGTTGAAAAAATGAAAGCTAAATGAATTTTAATGTGATTAATCCATCTCATGTGTTTCTTGGGTCTGAATTTACAAGATTAATTTTAATCTGATGACCCAGTTATTCAGTGTACACCATGGGTAAGAGTTCTAATTCAATTCTGAACTTTTCAAATAGTCAGTCTGTCAAGTGCTTTAGGAGTCAAAAGCAAATTTATTGATCATTCAGCCCTCTAAATTCTCACATCAAGTTCTAGGATATAAGTTTCTGCAGCTCCATGCAGGAAAGTTGAAATGACCAGTTTATTAACTGGTTGATGTGCAAACTTGTATATTGGCATCTTCTGCATCATCCAGTAAAGAGCCTAACAGAAAACATAACTTCTCCTTTTTAGCCTTAGTGACTATATTTTTCAATTACCACATATTCTCAGGCACATCATGAAATTAGGGGATTCATAGACCTGGTAAATTCATCTTGGCTACTGTAGCAAGGGGATTCAACTCCAGTTCACATAATGGTCTGTTTCTTGGTTGATCCATTATGGATATCTACTACAACTGATAACCCCTTAATCTCAGCTCTGCTCAGCAGAGTGTAGACAAGCCCAAAAACAGAGACTTGTCATTGTCAAAACCAATGAGTTTAGGTGAAACCTGTAACGAGTTGCGGAGGCTGTCTCCTTCTAGAGGAAGTCAAGGACTCTGATAACAACATGGAATCTGTCTAGCTCAATTACCATTCTCTAGTTTTGTGACAGAATGAATCTATTTCAGAATCACAATATATGACTACCCTGAGACAGCAGTTCCTTGAGTTCTTTATTCTCTGTGCTTTAATTTGATTTTCTACAGTTAGTGCTCATAAATTATTGATTTCAGTAGCAGTGAAATTTCATCTGACCTATCCAAATATCTGTGAATTTTTTTTAAAAAAAGGGAAAATAAGTCCCTAATATTCTGGTTTGGTTTTTGTTTTTCTTTTTGTGTTTTTTTTTTGTATTTTGGGTGTTTTTTTTTTTTTTTTCTAATTACCTATGGTATACTTTCTCAAATTTATGACTGGTTAACTGAAAACAAATCATGATCTCCAGTTTACAAAATATTCATCCAAATGTGGTTTGGAGTAATAGTAGAACCTCCGTGGCAAAACAGTCACTAAAACTATGAGTCCAAACAGAAATAAGGTAAAGAGTTATAATGCTTTTGTTAACTGTAAAGTTAAAATAGGACACCGTCGCTTTTCACCATGGCCTAATGGTTGCATTAGAAAATTGGTGGAACAAGAAAAAATGGTTTTATTTCCCTGTAGGAACAATGTTGATATTAGGTATTGTGTCATTAACCAGGAATCTGACTGAAACAAATTATATATGATGAATTCTCATTTCTAAAAGAATATATATACCTTTTATTTCTATGTCATTTATTTCTATGCCAATGTGTGTATGTATGTGTGTGTGTGTGTGTGTGTGTCTTTGTGTATATGCCTCTAAGGATCTATTTCATACATTCAGATGTATGAAATACATTCATAAATTAATATTCAATTATTCAATTCATGCATTAATCAATTCATACATTAATATGATTCTCCAGGATCAGGGCACCTGGGTGGCTTAGTCGGTTGGATGTCTGCCTTCGGCTCAGGTCATGTTCCCAAGGTCATGGGATGGAGCACTGAATGGGGCTCACTGCTCAGCAGGGAACCCGCTTTTCTCTCTCCCTCTACTGCTCCCCCTGCCTGTGCTCTTTATCTCTGTCAAATAAATAAATAAAATCTTATATGATTCTCCAGGGTCTACAAAGTATGTGTAAATATTGCTTTGTTTCCCTTATATGCTGCATCTCAATATCATACAAATGTATGGAAATGGTTTTTCAAACATGTAACTTCACTATATTAAGAGATAAACTAAAAACAAACAAATGGACAAGACCAGAGAGAAAAACTAATACGTTTTCCTGGCATGTTAAAGAGAGCTGTAGACTCTTTGACCATCCTTTCATGGAGAGGTGGGGTAGTTTTGTTTCCCCTGGAATCTAGGCAGCCTGGGACTGCTTTCTTGTACTCAGTGATCTTCTGCCAGCTCAGGACTTACCCTTCAAAAGGACTGGAAGCTTCCACCTCAATTTCCTGGAACCTGAATTACCTTGTAAAAAGGTGATGTGCTATGTGAGTATGTAGGAGAAACTACGTGGGACATCTTGAGAATACTTAGAAAAGAAGAGAGGCTCAGCCTAACCCAGCCTTCCAGCTAAGGTGGTAAGCACGACAGTGAAGACATCTAGGAGTCTCTAATAACCCATACTGTCCAGTACAGTAGCCACCAGTCACATGTGGGTATTGAATACACAAAATGTCGATAGTTCAAATTGAGATGTGCTCTAAAAATGAAGTACATACAGGATTTCAAACAATATATGAAAAACTCCAATAAATTTTTAAATATTGATTATATGTTTAAATGATATTTTAGCTATATTTGGTTAAATAAAAATACTATTAAAATTAATCATACTTATTTAAGCTTTTTAAATGTGGCTAATGTATGCATCTCTCTCTCTCTCTCTCTCTCTATATATATATATATATATATATGACTAGAGAGTATAGTTCTAGACCATTCCAACTATCACTTGTAAACTACCAAGTGATCCCAGTCAATGTTACATGAAGCAGTAGAACCACTCAGCTGAGCTATTCTTGAATTCTTAACCCACAGCATCTGTGAGAAGTAATAAAGTAGTCCTTGTATTAAGCTACTAAGTTTGGGAGTAGTTTGTTCCATAGCAATCAATGACTGTAGAAGTTACACATTAAAATATTAAATAACTTATAGTAATAATGCTCAATCTTTTAGAATCCAGAAGGAAGAAACATGTTTCCTCCAAGTATCATTTTCAAATTATGATCAATACATTTTAACCTCCCACTTTACTTTTTCTCTAAATTAAAATATTTATAGCAAGTATGGAGCCTCCAATTTATTGAAGGTTTTAAAATTTTCTCCGTGAAAAAATAGGTCACAACTCTTTTGTTACCTACTGAAAAGCACACAGAAGTAAAGAAATAAAATGCAAAAAATTAAAGCCAATATTTTCACTAAGTATCCTCAAATGAACAGAGCAAAAAACCTCACTGTTTCATTTTTAGTTTCATCATTTGTATTAACATTTGTAATAAGCAACTGAAATGTCAAAAATAATCATTATCCAGGTTCTTGAAGTCAGACTGGCCCAGATTTAAATATCAGTTTACTACCTTCTAGCTAGACGATGCGAAAGCAAGTCATGGAAATTTTATGAACCTCAGTTTTCTCAACTCTACCATAGGAATGGTAACTATAATCTGCTGGTATTGTCATGAGGATTACATGACCTTATGTACATAAAGCACTGTCCTCAGGGCCCGGCACAGAGTGACATTCTGAAACTGAGAGCTCTAATAATGATACACAAAACAATTATATATAAAATACAAAGTATTGTGTATTCATTATGGTATAATTATGAAAACTCAAGTTATTATGAAAATGTCATAAACTTGACTACTTCTTGCTCATCTCTTAAACAGGTAAAGCATCATGTTTGATTCTCAGAGTGCCCAGTAGATGTGTGGTAAGGGAAATCATCAGACCTCTCAGACCACATCCCATTGGTCCCATAAAGATTGAGTTACTTAACCATGGAGATTCCACTCTCTCTTTCTCAATCTCAAAACCCAGATGTTTGGCATCTTGCCAACATTGTCTAAGACCTTCTGGAGTGGGAACAGAATGAATGTAGAGAAAGAGGAAACAGTTTTAGTGAAAGCACCACAGGGAACAAACCAATAAAAAATCAGGAAACTCAGCACAAGCCTGATTTATGTCACTGCCTTTCCCTGGTTCTCTGCCTCATTCTCCCAAACCCCCAACACATGCATCCCTACTCACATTAGCTTGCTTTTCTTTTCAAAATCAAGCCTTTCATAAAATCCCCTTGCTATTTCAATCTTCATCCCACCTCTTTGAAAGAGCTTCAGAAGGCATTCTTGAGGGCTCATGGATCTGAGATTGTGAAGCTGTTACTTTGTCATTTCCCTAATGGCCCCTTTCTTTTCTCAATCATCAAGAAACATTGATTCTACCTCTGTTTCCGTCTCTGCTTCTAGAGGAAGGAAGAAAAGAAGGAAGGAAGGAAAGAAGAAAGGAAGGAAACCTAAAAACAAAAACACTGTGGTCTTCCCTTCCTCAACATCTGGGGAAGTCATAGTGGTTTTGTCAGATTTGTTTCTGTCAGGAGGCAGAGCCGTGCAGAAATGATGGTGGGAACACAGAAGCACGTTGAAAATGGGGGCTTTGGGACTTGAAAGGACAGACAGGTCTGGCAATCAAAAGTAGATTTTGATTAGACAGAGCTGAATTTCTTCTAAGAAATTACTTCCTGATTGTATTTTCATGGCGATCCAAAAGGAAACCAAATGGTGTGCTGAAAACTGCCCTTTGAAAAGGAAGAACAGATTGTTCAAATCAACTCTTTCCCTCAAGCATATTGTGGAAGGCTGCGTGGAGGCCAAGGGTGACGGCCACACCCTCACCCTTCTCCCCTTCCCAGGAGCACATTCATTCAGCAGAAGCAGTGGGTGAAGCCCTTAGGCTGCCTGTCCCAGTGCTGCATGATGACCGCAGAGGTCCGTGGGATCTGTCCTAAAAGAGCATCTAACCCAGCCGGCAGTGCACACACACAAAGGAAAGCAAAGCCATATCTCAGGTGACTTCAGATTAACCATGATACCAGCCATGCTACAAATTCACATACGCAGAATGAGGAGCAAAAGAATCACATGAATCAGTTCTCACAGTAGACAATGTGGCCAAGAAGGATTTTGGAAAGGGAAAGGGAAACTTCTCTAAGCCAAGGGGGGAAAAAAAGAAGAGAAAAGAAAGAAATTACTGAAAAGTAAATCTTGTGTGCAGCTGTTCAATTCCACAGATCTCAAATCTGTGTTTTTAGAAGTGTTCTTTATAGGATAGAAGACCAAAGCTGAGGGCACAGTTCATTCATTTCTCATTGTTTTTGGTTAACTTTTAACATCTCACCTGTTTCACTATAAAAGAACAAGAGTCAATTATGATCATTATTTATGCAGTTGTTTGTTTGTTTATTATTTAAAAAATAAGCTTCTTGTGGTCTGAGATGCACAGTGCTGAAGAGCTTTTACAACAGCGTGTCAAGAGCAGCAGCTTCCACTTTATGCAAAACGAATAAATCGATTAGTTATCAGCCAGTTTAACTGAGCTATGAGTAAACGGTAGGTTGCTAACACAGAGTTAGTGAATAAATGAGTAACTTGAATGCATTTATGTGACAGCAGCTATTGCACTACATTACAGACAGGAAGCAATTTTTCTCCTGAAGTCCTGGTAATTCCTGCCTCAGTGAGAAATGCTCTGTTTACATGTTCTATGAGAAAAAATAGCTCCAGTTGGCTACCTCCTAAGTGTCTGCAAAGTTGTCTTCTGGGATTCCCTCTACAAACCCAGTGCAAGGTGGTAGAGCTGAAATGCCATAGCAACTTGTAGAGGAAGATGGGCCCTTGTAGCACATGAATTTCAAAGATTCCCTATTTTGTATTTGATCCAAGATCCCAAAGGACAGAAATCCATTTGTTCAACTGATCAAATGAACATATTTAAACCAAATGTCATCTGAGTGGTTGGGAGGGGTTGGCCGGAAATTAAGTTCCAAGAAGGAAGAGTTGTACGGACAACCTTGCTGGTGATCAAGGTCAAGGAGACCTAACCTAAGGATTGGGTTTTTCTAGTCTAAATGGCAGGCTTATCCAGAGTGTAGTAAGCATTTTGAAGTAACCTGATGCCAGCTAATATTTAGATTACATGGTTCCTCCCTTTGTACTGATCTGGGACCACCGAGCATGCTTTGGGTTAAATATTGGTATCCCTTAGAGTTCATCTATAGCTGAAGAAGGTACAGGCCAGAGAACCCAACTGGCCAATCTCCCTGGTATCAGCTTACTACTGCATGAGATTCGCTGATGGGAATCTGTTTGGAGAAATGAGTCCATTGTGTGTGCCAACAAAAATCACGCAGTAATACTGAGAAGCAGACATGGCACAGTGGGTTCCCCACCTTGTGTAGCTTATTGGTAAGCAGACAACATCTTCTCAGAATTGAACAGGCCTATACTTATGAGCTAAATTAAAACGAAATATCAAAACATTAAGCAGCTAATCGTTTAAAAGTGATTACTGACCTGGCACTACTGAGATGAATATGGCATAGTGGTTGAAAGCAAGATCTTTAGTTCTTGACTGAATGAAAATATGCCTCCATTTCTTTACTTCTAAAATGGGCTACAAAAGGTGATGATGAGCTGGTTGGGTAGTGAGGATGAAGTTTTCATTTCTACAAAGCATCTAGAATAAGTACCTGGCCTGCAGTAAGCATTAATGTAAATATTTGCTCTTATCATCACTTGCTTTATCTTTTCTAGGGACTTTTAGAAAAGAATGTAACCCATAAATAAATAAAAGATTTTTTTTTTTAATTTTTTTTTAAAGATTTTATTTATTTATTTGTCAGAGAGAGAGAGAGCGAGCACAGGCAGACAGAATGGCAGGCAGAGGCAGAGGGAGAAGCAGGCTCCCCACAGAACAAGGAGCCCGATGTGGGACTCGATCCCAGGACGCTGGGATCATGACCTGAGCCGAAGGCAGCTGCTTAACCAACTGAGCCACCCAGGCATCCCTAAATAAAAGATTTTAAAGAAAATTTCATATGAGTTATAGGATTCAGAGATAGCATTAATTTAAATTCCTGAAGAAAAGAGTAAGGAAGGAATGCCGGGGTGGCTCAGTCGGTTAAGTGTCTGCCTTTGGCTCAGGTCTGATCTCAGGGTCCTGGGACAGAGTCCTACCATCAGGCTCCTTGCTCAGCAGGGAGCCTCCTTCTTCCACTGCCTGCCACTCCCCCTGCTTGTGTGGTTTCTCACTCCCTCTCTCATAAATAAATGATAAAATAAAATTTTTTAAAAAAGAGAAAAGAGGGGCACCTGGGTAGCTCAGTGGGTTAAAACCTCTGCCTTCAGCTCAGATCATGATCCCAGGGTCCTGGAATCGAGCCCCGCATCAGGCTCTCTGCTTAGCAGGGAGCCTGCTTTCCCTCTCTCTCTCTGCCTACTTGTGATCTCTCTCTGTGTGTCAAATAAATAAATAAAATCTTTAAAAAAGAGAGAGAGAGAAAAGAATAAGGAAAAGAAAAACTGAAAAGAACTGAGTTGCTGAACTTTTCTATTCTCCTTAGAATTCTAAAATCAATTTCTTTCTCTTTCTTTCTTTCTTTCTTTCTTTTTTTCTCTTTCTTTCTTTCTTTCTTTCTTTCCTTTTTAATTAAGCAGGTTGTAAGTTCTATACCCAATGTGGGTCTCAAACTCACAACCCTGAGATCAAGAGTAGCATGCTCTACCTAGGGATTGAGCCAGCCAGGCACCCCCTAAAATCAATTTCAAAAATAATTTGCCAAATGCTATAGCAGATCATGGATCATCTAATTAATAATGTGTTTGACAAAATACGGGTTTCTCAGGTTGGTTCTTTAGTTATAGATTCATTTCAAATCTGTCAGTTTCAAATACATCCAAGATCTCAGGCATTAGTACCTTTTTATACCAATCAGATTTATCTGCAGAGTAGGAAATAGCTTATATCTTGAGCCTGTTGTCTAATGTGGGTTTAAAAAAAATTTTTTTGTAACCCATAACTTCCAATGGTGAAGCTTTGCTCTTCTTCCATTTGAAAAGCATAGAAAGTTCTAGTGCTGACAATGAAATTAAAAAAAAAAAAACCTGCAGGGAAAGTTCCTAATTAGATTAGTTTTCCACATTGAGATTCCAATGGAGAAAATCACATTTAGAGTTGAGTAGCTTATTAGTAGAAATAATGTGTATGAGAGAGAGAAAATAAGCAGCAGCTGAATTATCACCTGGTAATGAGGTGAAATGAAGAAAACTCTAGTCTGGATAGAAATTGTTGCTGATGTGAATCTGATGAGTATGTTTTGAGGCTAAGGGGGAAGGGGAAAAAGCAACTGGGGCTTAGCAGAGCCACACAGGGTTTGCAGAACTTTCCAACAGCAACAGCAAAAGAAAGCAAACACTCATAACATAGGGGTCAACTAAACTTTGCCAAGGTAGCATACAGGGAAGGGAGAATTCAAATGCTCTGGGCCAATCTCCCATCACACCTATTTTGTGTGTTATTGTACAGTGGATAATCAGGGGTGTAGTATAGTCAACTCAAAAAACAGTAGGTGAAGGAAAATTAGGCCTTATTTGAAACCATGATCTGTTCTTCATTCCTACCAGAATTTTTTTTATATAGCATAGAAATCTGGGTCCTGCTCTGGAGTGTAAATAAATAATGATGGCGGTCACAAGACTAAATATAATATCTTTGTTCAGTGATGGCAGAATAGAGGGGCTTTTCATCTTAGGTATTTTTTTCTTTGTGAACTTGATATGAATTTAGATTTAGGATAATAATACATTGAATAGCAGCTTTTGAGGGTTTCTATAAACTGCAACATTCAGCTCTCCATAATACATTGTAAATATTGATGGGGGAAAATGCTTTCTACCATAACCACAGAAAACACATTACATTTCCCTGAAACCACAAAAAAAAAAATATTTCTGGCTACTGAGAGTTGTTACCAAGTGGCTAAGGAGTTCTCATGATCAAAGCATCACCACTGTACCCTCCTGTGGGTTCCATCTGCTTTTTGCTGTAGTCTGGGGAGATCTTGTGAGCTGGAATGAAAATTTTCCCTTCACATGCAACCCTGTTTAACCCTCATTTCCTGATTTCACTGCTGTAGCCAGCATTGTCCAGAAAGAGCTCTGTCATACCACTCATCTGTTACTTGGAGAACATCTCCCCACTACATAGATTTGAATAAGGGGACCACCAGTGGAAGTCCCAGCACCCCACCCTTTGAGTTAGCAAGTGCTCCTGGTAGAGTATTTGACATACTATTTAAAACAGGGGAGCTCTGAGCATATACCTCAACACAGCTCCAGATACACTAGAAAAGGCTGAGAAGACAGCAGAAAATAAGTATGAGGTCATCTTCAAATCTTTAAAAGAGAAAGTATCTCTTTTCCTTTCCTTAAGATTACTATGCACAAAAATGCTATTATCTATACTGCAGTGTTATTTGTTTTTAAACACACACACACACACACACACACTTCCCATATCTAAATATATGTCTTGCCCAAACATACAACAAATTGAGCTAAAATTTCTTTTTAACAAATTACAGTCTCTGGCTTTCTATGACTAAGTCCGGAGAGATCATATTGCTTCTCAAGAGGCAGCTTTGTGCCCTGTGCATGCCGGTATACGGGTGGTATATGTGGTGTGTAAGTCCTTGATGCCATGAATACTAATCTCTGCACTCTGCATCAGTGTTGCTCCTCTGGCCTTGGTAGAGCTCCATGCCATATGGCGTGTGGCTCCCCTGGGCTATGTGCACGGGGTTATGGTTACGACAAGGGAACATGTTAGCAGGCATTGCAGGGTGATGACAAGGTTACGGAGACACGGGGTGTAGAATGTGGTAGTGACAGATGGTTGTCTACAGGACCCTGAAGGAAACGAAGGATGTCCAGATCCTCCCGGGGTCCCTGAAGTCTTCCCCCGAGGGTCTTTGTGAACAGCTTATTTTTCTTGCTCCTTCACTACCCACTTTTAATCTTACATCATATTTTGCCAATTCTCTTTTCTGGTGCTGCACTTTTCAACAGAGTAGCCACTAGCTACACAGGGTTATTTCAATTTAAGCTTAAATCAAGTGAAATCAAATAAAATTTAAGGTCAGCTCAATAACGCTAACCGTATTTCAAATGTTTAATAGCCACACATGGTAGTGGCTACTGTTGGGACAACAGAAATTAGTGCTCTTCCAGAATATGAGTCTCCATCCCCCCAGCTTGGATTGCAATGCCACTAGGATGATCAGAGAGTCTGGCATTTTTTGTGTTTTTTTGTTGTTGTTGTTTTTGTTTTTAAGATTTATTTATTTATTTATTGGGGGCGGCAGAGGGAGAAGGAGAGAGAAATTTAAGCAGACTTGGAGCTGAGCACAGAGCCTGACATGGGGTTCAATCTCAAGACCCTGAGTTCATGACCTGAGCCCAAACCAAGAGTCAGACACTTAATTGGCTTTGCCACCCAGGTGCCCCAGATTTGGTGTTCTATAATGGCTATTCTGCTTTTCACTTTATAACCTCTGCCTTTCTTTATTTCTACCAATGCCCTTCAATGACCCATCCACTCCACAAACATTTCCTCAAGTTTTTAATTGTTACTATTCAAGGAATTTCCTTTCAACACCCTGCAGTGTCACTCAAGACCAAGTTCTTGGGCAATGGTTCAAAAATCTATAGCTATTGCTTCAACGACCGTGATAGTGAGCAAGATAACTTAAGAATTCAAGAGATGCTTCAAGGCAAAAAAGAATGATCATAGTCATTCAGGATTTTATAAAGAACCTACTTACTGCATTTAGATCCCATGACATCAAATTATCTAAGGTCAATATTCCTTTAATTTCCTTTGAGAGGTAATTAAAGCTTGTAGAGCACTGCCATGAGGGAAGGAGCCGATATATACACTAAGGATAGCCAGTGTTTATTGAACACATAATAGATGTCAGACATTGGGTAACCACTGAGTTGTTAATTAGGTTATCTCGATTAAATCCACACAATCTTTTGATGTAGATATTATCTCCACTTTACAATTTAAGAAACTAATGTTCAGAGACATTATGTAGCATGCTCAAAATAACAGGGCTAAAAAAAAAAATAAAAAAAATAACAGGGCTAAGTAACAGGGACAAGATTTGAATACACATCTTTCTCACTCTGGAGACCAAGTCCTTAAGTCCTATTCAATTTTTCTGCTTCAAGATGGCACACTGAGGTCTATCTAGCTACTTTATATAGTATCTCCTGGTCACAGGCCAGACCCCCGTGTTCTCCAAAGCTAGATACATGGTTAGATCCTTTGGTATCAGGAGAAATGAAAAGATTGCTGTCCATTGCACAGTCCGTGGGGCCAAGGCAGAAGAAATCCCGGAGAAAGTTCTAAAGGTTCGAGAGTATGAGTTAAGAAAAAATAACTTCTCTGATACTGGAAACTTTGGCTTTGGGATCCAGAAGCACATCTATCTTGGTATCAAGTATGACCCAAGCATTGGAATCTACAGCCTGGACTTCTATGTGGTGCTGCATAGGCCAGGTTTCAGCATTGCAGACAAGAAGCACAGGACAGGCTGCGTTGGGGTCAAACACAGAATCAGCAAAGAGGAGGCCATGCACTGGTTCTAGCAGAAGTATGATGGGATCATCCTTCCTGGCAAATAAATTCCCGTTTCTATCCAAAAGGCCAATAAAAACTTTCCAGTGAAATGTAAAAAAAAAATATATATATATATATATGAGCAGCAGTCCTGTGAAGTAGTTTGGGCTTCATATCAGTGCCTAACACACAGTGTCTACTGAATAAAAATTGTAGCAATGTAATTTTTCCAACTTGCAGATGAGCAAACTGAAGCTCAGAGGGTTAAATTTTCCGAGAAATATAATATTAACTGGTGGTGTTGAAGTCGACTGGAACTTTTCCGATCTCAGTGGAGCTAACACCTGTTGTCACTCTTATCAAAAGTAAATAAAAGAATACATAAAACAAGAGTTGTTATTGTAGGAATTGTCTCTTTAATTAAACAAAGATTTCTAGTTCTGGAGAAGAATGGTAAGCTTGCCAATAGCTGCTGACTTCCTCTCTTGAAACCACTCTGGAGAGGCCACAAAAGTGAGGCAGTTAACTAATCTCTGAACATAAAAACCATGAGGCATGGGGCACCTGGGTGGCTCAGTGGGTTCAAGCCTCTGCCTTCAGCTCAGGTCATGATCTCAGGGTCCTAGGATCAAACCCTGCATCGAGCTCTCTGCTCAGCAGGAAACCTGCTTCCTCCTCCTTCTCTGCCTACTTGTGATCTCTGTCTGTCAAATAAATAAATAAATAAATCTTTTTAAAAAAGGTAAAAAACCATGAGGCATACCTGGAGAGAGAGAATTTTATTCCTGTTTGGAAGAGAAATATTAACTTGGGTAGAGAGTCAGTTGCCAAAGATAGGATACTGGCTGAAAGGGGCCACCCTTGTTGTGCTCTCTTCTCATTCACACCCTTATTATGCATGTAGGGTGGCATGGTCTGCCCTGTCTTTCCTGTGGAAAAGGAGAGCTACGCATAGTCTCTAGCCAGGGGGAGACAGGGGTCCCGTGGGAGGGCGCTGCGGTCCCTCAAGGGTGAAACTCTAATAGCAGGAGATATAATGGAGATTGTCACCATGGGCATATTCCCCCTCTCTGTCCCCCTAACCGTTTCCCATGGATGAAGAAATGATCAGAGGATGGCATGTTTGCAGAAGAGCAGTATAAGGAGCAGATGTTGCGGTCTCTCTGGGAGGGGAGGCTCATCAGATGGGGAGGAGAAGAGGAAATGGGGATTTGTTCAGTTTAGATCACAAGACCAGAGATTCCTCTGTCCTGACACCCCACTCCAAATCCAAACTTTCTACAGGAGAGAACAAGCTGAGGTTTCAGATTGTTCCCCTTCTCCCAGGTCCATATCTCCGACTCTGGGTAGCAGAGAATTCCAAGGGAATGAGAACTCAAGAGTAAAAGTAACAAATTGAGAAAGACTGGCATTTTAAAGAACAAGAAAATAAACCACCTAGTAGGAGTCGCAGAATTATTTGACCAGACGGTGCAGGAATTTCAAGTAAGCATAAGTAAATATCTTTAGGGGTATGAGGAAGGACATAGGGACAAGAGGCAAGTGCCCAAAGTAACAGAATGTTCAAGTGGATTACTGAGTGTTAAAGGTAACTATTGAATTAACACATTGGATGGGTTAAACAGGATGTACATTGCAAGATACACTCGCAGAAGTATTAGGACCGGCATCAGGAAAGGATTAAGTGATGGGAAGAACGAGGGAAACTTCAAGAAATAAAGGCATACACTGAATTGTCCATTGGTATTTAATAGGAGCCCCAGAAGAAAAGAAGAAAAGTGTGTATGGGGAGACAGGGAGAGATATATAAGAAAATATTTCCTTCCAACTACCCAGATTCAAACAAAAAATAGATAAGAAAATCTAAACAGGATAGATACAAAAATCTCAACCACTTCGTGCACTCAAATGTTTATAGCAGCAATGTCCACAATAGCCAAACTATGGAAAGAACCTAGATGTCCATCAACAGCTGAATGGATAAAGACGAGGTGGTATATATATACACTGGAATACTATGCAGCCATCAAAAGAAATGAAATCTTGCCATTTGCGACGACGTAGATGGAACTAGAGGGTATTATGCTTAATGAAATAAGTCAATCGGAGAAAGACAACTATTATATGATCTCCCTGATATGAGGAAGTGGAGATGCAACGTGGGGGGTTTAGGGGGTAGGAAAAGAATAAATGAAACAAGATGGGATCGGGAGGGAGACAAACCATAAGAGACTCTTAATCTCACAAAACAAACTGAGGGTTGCTGGGGGTCGGGGGGTCAGGAGAGGGTGGTGGGGTTGTGGACATTGGGGCGGGTATGTGCTATAGTGAGTGCTGTGAAGTGTGTAAACCTGGCAATTCACAGATCTGTATCCCTGGGGCTAATAATACATAATAAGTTGATAAAAAAATTTTTTAAATTAAAAAAAAAAATCTCAACCACTAAACATGTCAGAGTAATATTTAAAAAATCAATGATTCAGAAAATTCAAAAGTCTTCGGGAAAGAAATAGGAGATCATCACTTCCAAGAAACGGATTTCACAATAGTAACTCTGGGTAGAAGAAAGCAGGGAGTCATAGTTTCAAAACACAAGACAAAGAGCTAATGTCTTTTCTAAATGTGAAGATAAAATAAAGGCACACTGTTCCCCACATGGTTGACTCTCCAAAGAACCTCAGAGAGCACTCTTGTAGGAGTCCAGAGAGAAGAGGAAGCAGTGTATGATAACATGTACGAGTGCCTCGGGGCACCTGGGTGGCTCAGTGGGTTAAAGCCTCTGCCTTTGGCTCAGGTCATGATCCCAGGGTCCTGGGATAGAGCCCCGTGTAGGGCTCTCTGCTCAGTGGGAAGCCTGCTTCCTCCTCTCTCTCTCTGCCTGCCTCTCTGCCTACTTGTGATCTCTGTCTGTCAAATAAATAAAATCTTTAAAAAAAGAAAAAAGAGTGCCTCAAAATTTATAATTTTATCATTGTCTCAATAACAATGCAAACACACGTGTGTATAAAACTCTAAAAATATTTTAATGCGTTAACTGTGGGGGAGAGGTTAAAGGAAAATTACTAATCTTACTAAATTTACTAAAATTTACTAAATTACTAAAATTACTAAATTTTAATTTAGTACTAAAATTACTAACTTCTCTTGCTCGAGAAGAAGACATAGTTGTTGGTAAGCTCTAGAACATGTTAAAAAAACCTCACAAAATAAACAGAAGTATTATCTTTGAGAAATTGCCATGATAATAGCAGTAAAATGTTGAACGTTAAAGAAAAAAGGAAAATTCATAAATCCAATTGAAGGTCCGAAATTACAAGACAAATAAGAAAGATGTGTGGTAAATAGGGGTGCCTGGCTGGCTCAGTCAGCAGAGCATGTGACTCTTGATCTTGGAGCCATGAGTTCGAGGCCCACTTGGGTGTAGAGATTATATAAACAAATAAATAACAAGATGTGTAGCAAATAAAAATAGGAAATAAAATAGTAGAACAGTTTTTAAATGACAGCAATTACCCAAAATGCTTAAGTTAACAGAGAAGGACTCAGACTGAATAAAAGTGGGGACCATTACTATATTATTTAAAAGAAACATATTTAAACAAAAGGTGAGAGAAAGTTCAAAAATAAAAATGGAAGAAAAGATTTACCCATGAAATACGAACCAAATTATAGCCAGGCAAAGAACTTTAACATAAAAGACAGAATAAATCTTGATTTTAAAAAATCAGAAAAGACAAAGATTATTAAGTGTTAGGAAAAGAAACAATAATCCAGAAGATATTATGATAGTGAGCCTATATACACCTAGAAATATAGTTTCAACAACTGACAGAATTGCAGGGGGGAAGAAACAGTTGAATTTACAACTGATGGGAATGTCAATAAATTCCTCCTGAAAAGTAATTGGCCAGTAGTCAAGATAATTGAAAAAGACACAGAAGCTGATGTGCTTGGGCTAATAGATGAACAGAACTTTTCATGGTCTGTAAACATAGACCATATATTCTTCCTGGGCAAATAGAAAACAATCACAAAAGTAGGTTATGCACTAAGCTACAGAGAAACCTTGATAAATGAAAAAGAGTCAATACTACATGGACTATATGTTTTGATAATCAGGCAATCAATTTAAAAATAAATTAAAAATAAATAATTAAAATAACCATTGGTCACTGAACGACAATGAAAATACTACATGTTGGTTTGTGAGAAATAGTTCAAAAGTTACTTACAAGGAAATTTATAGCTTAATTGGAAAACAAGAAATGATGGCAGGGAAAGAAAAACAAGGCAAAAAAGGTCAAGGGAATAAAACTAAATATGAAATGAGAGAATAAAAATAAGGGTGAAATTGAAACAGAACAAAAATATAATAGAAATAATTAACAAAACAAACTGCATTTTTCAAAAAGGCTAACAATTTAGAAAAACGTCTATCCATACATTATTTTTTTTTAAGATTTTATTTATTTATTTGACAGAGAAAGATCACAAGTAGATGGAGAGGCAGGCAGAGAGAAAGAGAGAGAGGGAAGCAGGCTCCCCGCTGAGCAGAGAGCCTGACGCGGGACTCGATCCCAGGACCCTGAGATCATGACCTGAGCCGAAGGCAGTGGCTTAACCCACTGAGCCACCCACACGCCCCTATCCATACATTATTAAGAAAAAAAAGCTATGTATAAGAAAAATAATCATGAAAAGTGTTTAACTAGATCTGTTATAGAGATGTTAAAATTCTCAAGAAATAAATGGACCAATAACCATTAAAAAAAATGAAATGCTAGTCAGAAAGCGATGCACCATGCTCCCACCTCCCTTTTCTCCCCTCAGAATCACTGCCAGTAATAAGTGATTTTATACCTGAGTTATACCAAATTCTCCAGGAACAGATGATCTTTTTTTTTTAAGATTTTGTTTATTTATTCATTATTTGACAGACAGAAATCACAAGTAGACAGAGAGGCAGGCAGAGAGAGAGGGGGAAGTAGGCTCCCTGCTGAGCAGAGAGCCTGATGCGGGGCTCCATCCAAGGACCCTGAGATCATGACCTGAGCGGAAGGCAAATGTTTAGCTGACTAAGCCACCCAGGTGCCCCCAGATGATCTACTTCTAGTTCCACAATATGGAAAAAAGAGAAAGCTGTCACCTTTATTTTATGATGTTACTACAAGAATATTTCAAAAGAACAAAATGATATTGTAGAAAATTTCACATAAATGCAAACATGTAACTAATCTATTAAGTTATACAATCTAACCGTTCATGGAAAACACATGTCATGCTAAATTATATCATCTCAGGAATTCAAGAAAGTTTTAACATCAAAAACAGCATCTAAAAGAGTCAAACCAAACCTCATTTTTACTAAGGAAATTTTAGAAGCATTCCTATTAATTTCAACATAATACTGACGGCCAAAGAAAAATGATATGTAAGATTAATAGTAGAATAAGGATTGAAAGAGAAAAATAAATAGTTGAATGATTAAAGATCATTATGGGTGCTGTGTACAAGATCATTAGGATTCCTATATAATTGATAATAGTCAACTAGAAAATATAAAAAAAAATAGGGTATCATTCACAATTGTCACAAAAACTACGAAGAATGGGCAACACCCTTACAAGAATGCACACAACTTTTATGGCAAAACAAAAAAAAAAAAAAAAAAAAAAGGAAACTCTATTAAAGAATATGAAAGAAAATCTAAACCAATAGAATATGTATTTGCCTTATAGATGGGATGCCAGAAGTTATAAAGATGTCAATCTTCATAAATCATGCAATTAGCAAAAAGTAATCAAAATAAATAACCCAGCAGAAATTTGGAGGGAACTTTCTTCTCTATTAAATTCTAGAAGTCATATGAAATAATAAATTTTCCTCAAATAATAAAGATGTCTTTTTATTAAAAACAAAAATAAGAAGGCTATTCTAGCACAAAGAATATATAGAAAAATGGAAGAGGATTGTGATCCCAGAAATAGACTTGGAAGCGTGGCCTGTGGTAGATACCTTATGGAAAATCACTAGGGAGGGGCGCCTGGGTGGCTCAGTTGGTTAAGCATCTGCTTTCAGCTCAGGTCATGATTCCAGAGTCCTGGAGTTGAGCCCTACATTGGGCTCCCTGCTCAGTGGGAAGCTGGCTTCTCCCTCTCCCTCTGCTGTTCCACCTGCTTGTGCTCGCTCTTCCCGAAATAAATCAAATCTTAAAAAAAAAAAAGAAAATCATTAAAGATTATAAAGATAAAGTAGATGATGCTGGTAACATTGACTAACACATAGTATCAAAATAAACCCAGATTCCTACCTCAAACAATCATCCCCAAACTTCAAGCTCATAAAATATCTAAATATGATAGGTAAAACCTCTAAAACTAAACAGTAAAAGAGGAGGGAAGAGATATATAAATTATTTTAGAATATATAAAGGATTTTATAGCTTCTAATTTGAGAAATATTTTACATTCAGGTTTTTAAATATGTATATATGAATTGGTACAAGGACTTGGCACTTTCTTAAGACTTTTTTTTTTAATTTTATTTTTTATAAACATATATTTTTATCCCCAGGGGTACAGGTCTGTGAATCGCCAGGTTTACACACTTCACAG